>NW_019214094.1:234118-264776 GCF_002532875.2 Varroa jacobsoni
TATTTCAACGTATATCTTGAATCATATTTTGTTTTTTTTCTTTCTTTTCAATGCAATCGCCTTGGATAGCTCGGCAAAATATAAAATAGGCGAAGACTGTTACCCCCGGAAAAGTTGTTAACGTAATACGTGCAGTTGTAAAACAGAATTCGTTTATAGGTCCTGGATTGTAAAACACAATACCTGGCTGGCGAGGAGATCACATTCGATTTTTTGTCCACGACTAGTTTTCACCCGTTGCAGTAATGCTGTCAGTATTGCAGCTTTGGCATATAGGCCAGTTGCGAGGTCCGTCATTGCTACACCCACCTTACACGGTTTGCCATCGGCAGGACCTGTTATATGCATCAGTCCTCCCATTGAGGCTGCAATCACATCATAACCAGCTCGATTCCTGTATTTGCAAAAGCCGCCATAGCCAGTCAGAGATAAATAGATTAATTTTGGATTGATCTCACTTAAGGCTTCGTAACCGATTCCATGTTGCTCGAGTTCGTCCGGCAGATAATTTTCGATGAGGACATCGGACGAGGCAGCCAGTTTTCTGATAACATCTTTACCCGTTTCGCTTTTGAAGTCCACGACGACGCTCTTTTTGTTTCGATTAGCACTAAGGAAATAACAGCTCACCCCGTGAGCAAATGGAGGGCCCCAGTTCCGTGTCTCGTCACCACCCCTCGGTCGTTCCACCTTGCAAACATATGGATGATGCACACACGTTTTAGTTATTACAACAATGTTTTCACTTAACATCGATATCTGTGGAGCTTGACGATAAGAGAAAGCGACAAAGTTGAAGAGATAGATATCTTTGTTGGCAGTCACTTACCCGCACCGATAAAAGGAGAGCGCAGCTTCTGAGACCGATAACAGAAATTGACGATATGCTATTTTTTTATTATTCTTATTTCAATGCATTTGATTCGCTTGAAATGCTTTTGTACTTTATATAAGCGACACCTACTTACCTTGATCACCTCCGCACCGAGATCGCCGAGTAGCATCGTGCAAAATGGTCCAGCCAAAATACGGCTCATATCCAATATTCGAACGCCATCCAGCGGACTTACCGGTGAACAGAGGCCTCGAACAATTTGTGGACCAGCTCGCACGCACCGTACGAAGCTACTACCTCTTGCAAACATTTGTATGTACTAGTGAGCTTGTTTAGTATAATAGAGAAATGAACAAAAGAAAGAAACCCTATAGTATTGCACAAGCTTTAGCTAACACGAAAACACTAGTTAGGATCACTGGTGGCACATTCTGCCGTAGCGATACAAGTCGCTCTATTATTAGTCCGCTAGTTCAATGCTCATTTCTAGATAGGAGACGTTATGTGTGTACTGCTGCGGCGAGTATTCTTTACTAGGATACAATAGCCGTCCAAGCGTCTAAGGCCAACAGATAGTAAAAAGATCTTTGCCGATTATGTCCTGACGACAACGCCCTCTATTCAAACAGATCTCTCTAGAAGAGCTGCAACAATACGGACGAACGAAAGTATTTACCGGCATCGACTCTTGCCTCTCGTCCTGTGATTTCTCCATAATAGACGTTGAGCGGCTGAATCGCGGGGCTCCGGGCGATGCCCCGCTAGCGCTTTGTGAGCTGGTACTACGTATCGCAGCTAACCGCAGTAACGCCACCGCCAACTGACTGCATAAATAGGGACTTCTGCTGGGCCGCAGCGATCGCTGCACCCTCCTCTTTCGTATCGCCAATGCGGCCGTCTTATGCAGATTGAGTTTTAAACCAATAAAGTAGGCTCCAAGGTTTTTAGTGGTTTTCAAACAATCGTTTTCGTTTATTTTACTATATATAGTATGTGCATATACAGTAACAAGGAAAGCTTGTCTATAGTCTGTGTGTACCTTTTTCGACCCTGTGGACGTGTAAAAGAAGCGCGTAAAAACACACGCTTGTTCCCGCCACATATGCAGTGATAACGTGTTGGTCTCGTGCTAGATATCAGCAGTTGGATGCTATGTTAGACTATTACCGCAGGTAAAATTTCAGAAGGATCCATTGTCAAGAGACTGAAATTATTTCCAATTATTCATCGTAAGAATACTGCGTGCGACTGTTTTGCTTGACCTAAGCTTAAATGTGAAAGAACGAGAAAATTGCCAATGAAATAATTGCCTGAGTCAAAATCAAATATATATATATATATATATATATATATATACACTGCAGGAAATATTATACTTCCGAAATTACTTTGTGACCTTGAAAACAAAAATTTTTAAAAAATTTTGCTCTAAAGTTAGTTCGTGAGGGATCAATCTTTCGTATTTCTAGCAGTTGACTTATGAATGTGTAATTACGAAATCTCAGTTTTGCTGCAGTGAAAAGCCTCTTCACTCACGCCAATGTGTTCCTGTCTTTTGGGTCCCGACATCTGGCCACCACCTCGCTGATTTTCAATATTTCAGCCTTAGTTCTTGAATCTTTTGCGCCATTGACGTATTGGATTGTTATTTAAGTCTTCACTAATTTTCGATACATTTCTTCAACACTGTAGCCTTCGAAAAACAAAAACAATTAGGCACTGAGCACTAATTTTCGAGACTGAAAGGTCCTGCCTTTGTATTTTGAAGTAGTTTAGTCTGAGTAGACTCACTAACAGCTGCTAGAAGAGTGGAGTACTTACCCGAAAACTTCGTTTGCCGGTTGCGCGTAGTTTGAAAATTCCTCCCGATTCGCTTGTAACGGCCATATATATATATATATATATATATATATATATTAGATCATCAGGGAAAAACGGCAACGGTGAGTATAATACAAGGGAATGTTGTCAATATACGGTTTTCTAAGTATGTTTGATTCTGTTGTTCGGGTCCAATATAGGTTATGCGTACGAGAAGTTTAAGAAACATGAAGGTGTATGGGCGGATATGGATGGGGGCGTGTGGGAAGGTGTGGGTGCCTTTGTGGGAACAGGCGAGCGTGAACTGAATTTGGCCAGATAGCATAGTCATTCATAGAACAGCTTGTTTATGTTTTTATTTCGACCTCAAACTATATCTAGTGGTAACGACGCTATGAACTTCGCTGTTCAAAGCCAGCCCATTGATTGACTTGTGGGACGGTCGGACCCACACAAGGACTCAACAACAACACTTGCAGTGCCGCTGGCAGCAGCGGAAGCAGCTTTGAAGCGTAAACGGGGCTGTCACTATGGCGTCGGCGAAGGTTACAGGTAACCATCAGTTCATTTTACGAACAAATCTCGAGTGACTTGAGCGTGCGGTGGCACGGCGCAAAGACTAACTGCTGTAATAAATGCAATGCGAGAAATTCGGTCATCGGACAGTCGATTGCTTCTCGTCAGTTGCCGATCGTCCGATCCGGCAAAACAATTTCGCATTTATCTAGTGTTAGTTGACCACATCCGTCATCATAAAAGATAACGGTGTCAAGGTCGGCTAATTTGCTTGCCAGCCCTAGTACCTTCAGCTATTCATGTCGAATCTAAACGAATATATAAGCAGTATAACTTGTAAAAGATGAGTGAAATACCCAAAATGTTGCATAGAAAAATTAAAGCACATACATATATTTGATATACCGCAGCAATATGCTTTGTTAACTGTCGAGGACGACAACTCTTCAGCCGCTGGTCCTACGCTTTTGTCCGCATAAATCTTTTTTTTATAGGGCGGTTGACAGACGACGCGTCCTTATTCTAGCATGTGCGGTTTGTTACATCCTGGTCATGCATGCACAGGCAAATTGCTTTACTAAGCATTTTTCCGAACTGCTGGCACCCACATCTAACAACCGAAGAAGAAGTCGTTTGCACACGACTCCAGACATTCCGATTAAGGGGTAGTGTGCCTTAAGCGAGAAGCCAGTTGGCCTATCTACTCTCGCTAGGCAGTCACGGGCAGCGAACGGAGCCTACTACCGACATTTTCCTTCATACTGAAATGGCCTGTTATAAAGTGAAGCGTACGCGGTAACCGACTAACATTGGCATATTTCGCAGTTGCGTATGTACTTCTGTGCTTAACCACGCTACCCCGTCTGAGAAAAAACGTCCGTTTGTTCGTAGTAGACTAGAGATTCTGTCGACTGTAAGGGGATTAACCATGGTTCTTGTGAAGCGAAGTGGCAGAGCGCACCGTCTTAAAAAGGGACGAGTTTTTTTTCCTATCCCGTCCGCAATACTTCGTTCAGTGGCGACTTCCGACTTTTGTTGGTCCGCTAGTGTTGATGCCGTGAACTTTGTTACATTCCGTCAATGTCGAGGGTATCGAGAAGTGCCTTTCGTACGGTCTGTTCCACGCTGCGCCTCCCAACTAGATGTTACCAGACGACAAATCACGGTACACAAGTTGCCCTAATGAAGTGTTAAAAGCGGTAGACCTACCTTTACGTCTGATAATGTTGTTGTTGAAAATCTTGAGGTAGAGTCACATTTCAGCAAGCTGCTCAGACGCCTCGCCCATTCCTCTGACACGATATACGGACGATTCAGGCAAACATACCTCCCTTAGATACTTGTGGCCTCAAAGCTGTACCATGGGCCGATCTCTGCAAGCAAATCATGCCCCAGAAACTCGCCGGCCAGCCGCATGAACCTCGAGACACATCTACTTCGCCTCTATGTTTCGAGTTCTAAGTCCAGTATCGCCGTTAGGTATTCCATTAGGCGACTGGCTGGCTTCCAGCACGAAACGCAGCCTCTCTATGCTCGGACATCGATACCGCCTAGCTTCATCGATTATTATTTTTGTCGATTCTGTCCAATTTCTCACGAGATCCCACCTTGCAATTCGTCGCAGCGGCGATATGGCGGGTTAAAGCGATTTCAGCTGTATTGTAGGCTGACACGAACGAGCGTTCCACTTGCCCCGTATCTTTATACAGCCGCCGGCGTACCGAAGTCTTTAAAATGCCAATACGGCTCTCACGATCGAATCACCCGAAATGCAGAAGGAATTTTCTCATTCTGCGTCTATTACACCAACCGCTGCGTCTGCAACTCCTAGCGAGCGTGTTTTTTGCTCAGCAGAAGCAGACGATAGAAGACGTCGAAAGAATAGGCCTCAACTAAGGTTTTACCGATAACGTTACCCTCTGCTCTCCGAGATGCTGAACGTGCACGTGTTGTTGTCGTTATACAATCTTATATAAGACGGACCGGCGGCAATGGTGAGTTGCTATACGATGAATAAATATCCGACGTTTTTTTGGGTACTGCGCAACACGGACATCAAACCAGACAAGACGGTGACAGATCAGCAAATCTAATTTAAAAATAGCTATTAAAATCAATTAGAATTAATTTGATATACTGAAACAGATGTCGTCGTCGAAGCTCGGCTGCTATAACGAAAGCTTTCAGACAGAAGAAGAGAGTAATAAAATGTAAGAAGAATATGAACGATGCATTAATTCGAGTTATTACAGCGTAAGTGTCTAAGATTAAGAATCCAGTTTGTAATTTAAATAAAGTATTATTCTATAAATATATGAATAAATATACAACGGAACGAATGGCCAAGAATCTAGCTTCAACTCGTCTGCTTCATTTTCAAGGCAGCGGCGGAATGGTTGGCGATAGAACTCGTTGGTGATCGTATCCCTGGCTGACTGGATGGCCTCGCTAGAACCGGTTTTCGGCCAAGCCGGGACAAAGTGTGGGTCCAGCAATTAACTGCCTAGGTGAGAATGGACTAGGCAACACTAAAAGCGCAGTAACCCACAAGATGTAGTTTCATTTGCGAATATGATTACACAGGCGCTACGACGCTTTCCTCCTAAAGTTGCCTGGGCAGTTCTTTTACCGCTAAAGGAGGAACAGGGAGACGTTCGAACAGTTCGAAACTTTTGAGTGACCTGGGCTTCAAACTCAAAAATTAGCGCGTCGTATTCGCGAACTCCACCGCAGCGACTAGGGTTACCCTTTATGCTATGAATTGTTAGTTCGAGTGATTCAAGACTATGCTCTACAGAAGGTTTCGGTAGCCTATCGAGCAAAGGGGGAACCTCTGCTGCTCATATTAACACGAAGCCCCCGAGAGTTGCGGTTTGTTAACCGCAACTCTCGGGGCAAGGCAAATCATAATAGTAAGCCCCGAGTATATTAGCAATGTGAAGTTCGATGGCAGTGGTGCGATCGTCATGTTCGTCGGTGCCCATACCAAACGTTCATCAGTTGGGGGCGCGTACAACTAGCCAGCCCCCAGTGGGTAGCGGGAAGGATGAACAGTCGATGGGTTAACCGTTAACGGAGGTACACTATGCCGGATCAGTTTGAGAAGATCACAACTATTTCTGCGGAAATCGGCTGAAACCTTGGTATTGTCAGCCTTCCATCGGCGCCACTTAGACGTAAACAAAATACTATGTTATGGTGCGAGCATGACCTAGAGCTAGACCCCCTAAAAAATAGAAAAACTCAGCAACGGTATAAACCGTATTACATCAAATATTTTATTTAAATATATCAATAAATATATGTCTACGGCTATATACGTGCAGATCAATGCTAGCTACAAGCAAGAAGATCAGCTGATTGGCCTTCACCAGTTTTGAAATTAAATTGGGATGCCAAATTTTAATTACTCAGTTTCCCGCCGTATTTTTCTATGATCGCAGCTAGCGAAGCAAACGACAGAGACGTTTCGACGACCATTTTTCCCTCTCCGAGTCATTCTCGGTATATACCAACCGTATCTTACCCCATACGCCTCACCGCATTCATTATTTAATTCAACCTTTTCGATTCGATACGATGACATTTAGAAACACGGCTTGTTTCGTAAGGACGCATCGCGTCCCTATAATGATGAAAGATTATATCGCAGGTGTTGTCGTGTTCATCCGCTTACTAGTGCAATAATTAATTGTCTCCTAGCGTTTCGTTTCAAGAAAGAGTAGCTTTTTTAGGTGAAATAGTGCGTGCATCTATCCCTTGCTGTTCCTAATGATTTCCGTTACCTTCCCAATCAAAAGCAATCGATGAGCTTGCTCATTGACCACCCATCAGATCAAAAATCGAACATGTTATTCCGTTGTGGGCGTTTATCTGAGATGTTGACAAATTTGTTTGAAGGTGCTTTGCTTTCAGCCAGTACCTTGTGATGGGACCCTTCGTTTTGATACTCTGAAGAACCCTTAGCGTATGAGGCTCAGGCACAGCTACATGATAGACAGTGGCGAATATAACGGGCCGATTGAAAAGTCTATGGCTTTATTCCGCCTATTTCGAATACCTACCGAATCACCCTTTCACTTTTAACGTTTCGCCCTCGCAGCAGATACGATGGGAATGATCGCAATGAGACCTTAATTTACTTTAACTATATACAGAGGCAATAAATCTTCAAGTGAAGAGAGATGTTACTTACATTTTTTATCTGTTTCCGCAACTGATTCAACTTTGATACTGGACCGGTGGTGGTAGTAGTAGTAGCAGCCAGCTACTGGCAATCACATGACTGAGACCCATACTGATCACGCCCAGCAGGTGAAACAGGTCATAGTCGTCGACAATTCTTCTTGGACTTATCTAGTGGTTTCTGCTATTGAATGGCTATATAGGGGAATGAATGGAAACGAAAGCACACTGCTCGATCAGCTGCCGTAGTACTAGAAACTAATGTACCGACAGGAAAATCCAGCGTAATGTACATGTATGAGTAACAATAATAGTTGAAATGCTAACGTGTGCAATTTCCAACAGTAACAATTTTGCAAATCTTCGTATCCGTGGTGCTGTGATACGTTACACGTGTGAGGGAACGAGTGCGATATGTCTATGACCATCATTGAGTATGTGCTGGCTACTGTATAGCGACTAGCATAGATTACTTCAAAAAATCGTAACCTTCGGTAAAAATCGGTCCAGCAAAACCATGGGACTTTTTCGGCCTTTTCTAAACTTACTATTCGTAATTTAACCTCTTTTTCTATGCATATAGCGAGTCCACTGGACACGAGGCCAGCGTATATAGTAATAATAGCATGTCCGAGAAGAGGACTCTCGGCCGGTGAATAGAAACCAATAGTTTGAACCCATTGAAATGAATACAGATACTCATGCCGATTACATCAAGATATCACTTAATTATTCTGCACGCACGTGCCGCAGATCTGATATCGTAAACGTGATGGTTCACAGTGGGCAAATAGTCTTATTCAAATATTTAGATGTTTTTCTACGCAAATAGAGCAACGGTCAGCTACCCCTGGTTTGGCAGATAGTGACACGTCAGAAATAAGTGCCCGACTGGTATGAACAAAACTGCCACACTATCGTATGTTTGCCAGCCATTCAACCAGGAACGTTACGTTAGTTACGTGGTATTTATTTGATATTAGAGTAGTATTGTTGCCGTTCATTGGTTATTTTGTACCATTTATCGTATGCTCCTACGCTCCCGTCGCTAAGCTTTGTTTTTAATAATCATTTGATTTGCCTACGGTAGCTAAAAACTAGAAATACACAATAAAATAAATGATTTTGCAGACAACTTGCAGCTATATGAACTCTAATTTTGTTACGCATATTTTTTTTTTTTGTTTTTAAATAAATCCCAATCGTTGAGCCCGAAGGAACTTATTATAAATTATACCGGCGTAGAAACGTACGTTTTGCACCGTTATATGACCTGAGGTAACAATGGCGGTACAATTTCTTCACTTTTTTTTTTTACCAAGCTTATTGTTGAAACGCTCAGCTTGTTTGCTATTCGTTAATCCTATTTCGTTGCAAAGTTTCTTACTATATGAACAGTATTTCGAATATCATCTGCAGTGAGTGGAAACTCATAAGGCTGCCATGTCGGTACCCACTCGTCTTCACGTACGACCGTATACTAATGCGTAAACGGTTGCAAAAGGATGTGGTAGCTTATCCACTTGTCGGGATTGTACGAAAGTTTTTGTATACCATCTGCCGCGAAAAGGTGCATATTATTTACTGAAGGTAACTTCAGTAACTATACCTGCATCGGACGACGACGAGGATAGTTTGAAGTAACAGCTGTAAAGACCCGGAACGGTCGAGTCGCCTTTTTTTTGCGCTATAATTTATATCGGGTGTTCTTTATTGCTGAAACTGTTGCCACTTTAATAATCTGTCACAAACGCTTCAAATTGGAGGCATTATCCAAACCATTCGAAGTTTCCGAACGCCGACAAAGATCTTAGTCGAACAGCATCTGCAGCAGTAGCGTCAACATCAGAAGTAGTAACTACTTACGATACCAGTGCCAACAGTTGGCAGATTTCAAAACCAACCGTAGACGCCACCGAAAAGAAAGGACGTCCTATTGAACAGCTGTGCTTCTATTGGCAATATATGACAGAGACACGTACATAAACATACTTAAATAAGCCTCGACACTGTCCAAAACAAGCTGAGCCGTGCATTACTGCTTGCCTAGAGATACACACAACAAATACGGAAAGAAGCCCCTCGCACACGTGCGTCGATGCACAGGCAGACGGATAAACGGGTAGGCAGCATCTAAACGAAAAGGGACAGGGGGCGACAAAGACGGCATATACAGCCACTCTAATGGAAGCGGCAGCGGGAACACGTACATCGTTCTTCGAGGCATCAAAGGTTATTAGTAGAATGTAAAACGTCTATGAGCGGTTTAAGCGAAGGAGAACTACATGAATTGATGGAAAAGGTCGTCGAACACCGACACACTTTAGATGGCCGTTCCGACATCGAGAACGTTCAATATCAGTAAGAGCAGCGACGAATGATTCGTTGACAGAATTTGTTCTGAGACCGAACGCCAAAAACAGAAGTTGTCCTTTGTCAAAGTAAGTAATTCACGACGGCGTGACGGCTACATAGACAACTAGACATTCCCATCCCAACAATATGAACAGAAGAAATCAGCTCACAAGTTAAAGTGCTAATAGTTGCGTCGGATTTTTAGTGAATCCGACATTTTAGTCAGAATGGAAAAACAGCAAAAAATTACTAGACAGAGACTGAACATATCTTGCGAGCCGATTTTAGATGATCTGTCGATAGAATTTCTGTTGTCGAGTGTACAGTCTTGCGACATGAAAATCACCACAGGATATCAAGCCTCGCTTACGCAGATTGAACTGCCAAGCAACGCTTTGACAACTTTTCATGATAGCATCGATCAGGTATGGCCAATAGTGGAGTTCAATGTTGGCATTCAATTTTCGTATAACTATAGGTTACAATAAAGGGCAAGTCGAAATCATCCTGTTTTTCGGATTTCGGAGCAAATCGACGTTTGACGCTTGATGAGGCTTGCACTCTCGTTACGTGCGCTTTTCAGGTATCTTAGGTGAATTTTACGGTCTGCCGTGCAGTACTTGGGCAAGTTGTAAAGCCAAGTTTTTTTGCAACGGCTGCTCCTTTCAGGGTCACCTGAGCTCCTGCTGGATACGTGTGTTTTACAGCTTTTTTTTTTTTTCTTTGGAAAAGTGAATCTTATAGATGAACGACAACGCCCCTCCAAACGAAAGCGGCAATAATTTCTTTACACGAGCTGTACACAAAACTGTAACTCTCTCCGCGTAAGTGTTCAGTAAGATGCGAGAATGGCTAAAAGATTACGACTGTCCATGCGTTTATATAGCTTACCTGATGAAGTAATATCTAGTCTTACATAGCTCATTTGGAAACGTTAAGGTGTGACTTCTAGACAGTCGCTTGTGGGCTGCATATAATGGAGTACTCAGTCTGTAGCTAACTAAAAAAGTTCTAGATCCACACCGAAACGTCTGTTGCATATGGCAGCAATACATTATTTTGCTGAAAGATAACCAAGACCAAGGCGTTAGGTAATCTGTGATAATCGTGAGAAGGACTTTTGGTCGAATCGTTGTAGCGCGTTTTTGCCATGAACCTAGCAGCTGGATGTCAATGTGGTTTGATTTTTTTGGCTTCTAGCAATAATTATCATTATATTCAACGTAGAATAAAGTATATATTTATGCTGAGCAATCAACTAAGGCGACAAACAGCAAGATTTTACATTACCCTCATTATCCCAATATAATATTGGAACCTCTTTGATCCTATTTCCTACTCCGGGTGTGCAATGGCAATAATTTCCTAATTGCGCGCTCTAGATTTTCTAGTTTCTAGATTCGTTGCGGACAGCGATGATAAATAGTTATGGTCTGTTATTACAACTTACAGTTTTTTTTCTCATAGTCGTAAAAATAAAAGAGCGCGGCGAGATGCACAAGAATTCACTTATTATAACGTTGGTCAAAGCCGATAACTTGTCTTTACCAGCCTTAAGTAAGGCACTAGTAAATGCACTCTGGTTTAGGTTAGAAGCCAACTAGAGGCTGATTTTGTTTCGTGTTGATAGCCAGCCGTTTATCCAATGGAACTACGCTTCATAATATATAACAACATAAACATAAAATCCAAAACACAGAGTACATGCACTCTGCTCTCACTGATCCAATATATCTTCAACTATTATCTAGTCAGAAATCTAAATATAGATTTTGTACTTCGACAAGACCAACTGAGATGCTCAGAGTTAGGTCTGACTGCTATAATCAAAGACACGTCATGCTTTAAGCGGATACGTTAGGACGTCACAGTGCTTTGAACCGTAACCATTTACATTACAGTGACTGTGATTATGACACTATTAAACAGGACAATTTATATAGACCCTCAAACGGTCAAGAGACTTAAGCTTTGTCATGTAAAAGAGTTTACACTTATATATAGTAGTGATCTAAATAGATCACTACTTAGAATCGATTACTAGAATTTAGGAATCATCTAAATATATTAAAAAAAAAAAACTTGATTTTGGAAAAGCGATTAATAATCACAACGAATATTGCCGTGATGTCAAAATTATTCAGACGGAGTGTTTATTTGGGGGCTAACGAGCTCAAGCACTCGTTGGATCACAGTACAAGAGAAGCCAGTTTGCTACTGGACCTGACCTTCCACTTAGTTTCACAGAATGCAAAAAAGGTATTAGGCTCGTACAGGCAGTGGAAAGGCCTTAACGTGCCTCGGCGAAACCCAAGGCGATGGTAGCCGCTACATTCGACGGTCTGCCTTTGGAGCTTTCGTTAAGATTCACGGGGTTATGGTCATACTGTGCCCTGGCTAACGACGTTGGACATCATCAAAATGTTTACCAAATCGTCGCACTTTGCGTTTACGTGTATAACTTTTCCCACTGAATGAACAACTGAAAGTTAAGACATACCGTACCTTTTAATGATAGTCTAGATGCACATATATCTAGCGACACCAACTTAATTTCGGAGTACTAGTGATAATGTCTTAATTAGTTCGCGTCCTTGATTTAATTCGTTTAGCGCTTTATTTTGAAAAATGCGGCGGATTAATTAGAGAAAAAGGTAAATGCGGGTTGCTTATTTAGACGATATATGGATAATCGTTTCTTCTACGAACGTAGTGTCGGCTAAGATTCGGGCTTTTGTCTCTTCCTAAGTAAACTGGAAATTTAATTTGCTTTAAATATATATATATTACACGAGATACATCGCTATATGTCGAAGACGAGATACTGTTGCGTCATAGATTACGTCTAACTGAAGTGTCTAATTAAACACAATCAATCAAGGATTTCCAAATCATGACGGCTTCGATATTTTCTATTGGCATCAAATATTGTACTTCTAATGTCAACAGTATTCAAATGGTATACCTGCCCTCTCAAACTTCCTTCGTGCTTCTGTATGTGCGTATCATTGCAGGACTACTGCTGTAATAATAACCGTATGGTCGCAGTGTTCCCGTAAACGGATATTACGAGTACACGTTAAGCAAAAGAACTCGATTGCGGAACATTTCAGTATCCCCTTCGTATAGAACGCTTACACATTCAAACATAACGTGTCCATAGAAGGATCTATAGGCGCAATAGTAACTATTATCTCATGCGCTCAACCTACAGGCAAGCATCAGGCAGGACGTCGCGGTATGGGGCTAAGTGCATCAATGTAAACTGTCGCCGGTTGCTAGGCTTGTTTTTAGGAAAAGCCATGTGTATGCCTTAGTAGAGAGACCACGTCTAGCCCAACATCAGGCAATACTGAATCTGTATGTTGATGGAGGTGAAATGTATATTACGATCCGAAGGAAATATGTGTATAAAGTGTATAAATGAGAAATATTGCAGACGGAATTTAAAATGAAATCCAAGCGGGTTAAAGATGTATGAATCCATACAAATCACATATCTGCCACACGCGTTCTTGGTCTCTTCGATATACACTTATATGCTTATATTTCACAGAGGTTCGAAAATAGTAATTGGTGACTCTATCTGTTACTCTGATCTCTGCGACGGAAAATAAAGTAGGGTTTTATTTCTCAGTTCAGATTTTTGTTACTGAAGTTCCTTATGCAGGACATTGTAGGGATCAGACAATTGGATGAAAACATCCGTCGTTTACCGATAGAATTTTGACGGCCAGCTGACTTTATAGATGTTGTTGCGTTGAGCCATGCCAATAAAACTAGATACAATTGCCTACAGCTTGTTCACGATGCCGCCCTTTCTGAAAACTGGAAAATACGCATCGATCAATACGCAGAAGCAGCTCTGGGGGAAAAAGCATTACTGTGGCAACCCTAGCCCCCCATAAGGTTTCTAAAAGCGGCTGGTTTGGTGGCTCAAATCATTTGATTCTTGAACTTGCCTTATTGACTTCTCTTTATCCGAGGCATTATAATAAAATGGATTCTACCTTAGGCTGGTGCAGAGGTTCACAACAGCTACGAACATGAAGCAGTGCACGTAGACCTTCGTCAGCAGATTTGATTCGTTCCAGCTTGCACGTACGTGGGTACATTTCCCTTGATAAGGGCCTCTAAAACTTTATGGTTGATACTCGTCACAAAATGTTCCCATTTAAGTCCATCTATAAATTCTCGTAATCGCTGACTTGATAATTAGTTGGCATCTTTTGAACTAATACCAAGCCCAAATAGCGTCGTCTACTAGTCGCGCAGTGGTTTCAGCATCACGAAGCGATCTATGAATGGTACCTAAACATTTCAGCAAACCAAATGTAATATGGATTCGCATTTTACGAAGACTGCTCTGAAAAGCTATAGGTATAGATATGGTTTAACTTGTGGTAACTACGGGAAGAAATATTAAGTTGCTATTTTGTTTTGAACTTTACCAGCAGTAATTGTATCGAACAACACCCTGCTGCAGTACTATCTAAGTAAGCCCCGACTCTAATTAAATCTATCACATCGCCTCATACGTGTCTTGCTCGAAACGGAACCAACGAAAATTAATTTTATATTGAATCGTACAACAGTTGGTCACAAATGTCGTTGGGAATTGTATACAGATGGCTCTGTTGCGGAAGCGACACTCCAAGTTTTCACTGATGTTCCAGTTAATTAATGAAGTAGTGTTGCTCCATGAGGACGGACATGGAACACACGTGTCGGATTAAACCACACGATATCTACTCGATACGTCAGCAGCCGGCTGACTTAACAGCAAAATGAACCTTCTTGGTAACTTTTTAAGATGTAAGCGCTTTTTTTTTTTTTTTTTTTTATAAACAACTCACTATAGCCCTCTAACAACTTGTGTCCAAGTGAACTTAACTGAAAAAAGATCTTTCCCCTACGGCGATTGTGAGCGGTATATGAAATTTTGAAAACCTATATATATATACGTATAGCTATATATTAGCTACATATTCTCCGTATAAATCGATCACATATCGCTAAATGTCTCGATTAGAAACATTTAGTTTGAAGATATACCCTGTTTGAATAGTCCGTACTGCAATGACTACCATATTTCGTGATGGAAAAACCTAGTTCGCGAGTCGTCTAGCAGAATGCTCACTATGGTACGGGTCGTAAAATAGGCATAATATTCAAATCAATATTACTAATAAGTTGAAGAAAGGCTTTATCTTCCGCACGTATAGTATCCCCATGAAAATGGTCCCTTAGCCCCCTGTACAGTCTTGCAATGTGTAATTATATAAAACTCTGCCTTCATCGTTACAGTGGTAACTTCGGTATTCCGTTGTGATAAAAACATTTTTCGCTGTTTTTGATTGTGTACATTTATTCATAGACCTGAAGTCTCAAGCCGCATCGATATGATTATATAGATCATGAAGCTAAATGAAGCCACAACAAAAAAGCCGACACAGAGATAAAACTGTATGCCGATTTAAGTTCTTTCAGCAGCATTCGATCGATTATACCATGGCCACTGGGAAGTTGCACCGACGTTAAATATGAATATTTTTCTACTACAAGTTTCGGCGGCCAATGAACAAACTATCCGCTACTTTCGAGCCATTACGTTTCCGGCCACGTCAGATTTCACTTTCCGACTCAGAAATCCGCAACGGCTTTTTTCGGTTTCCCAGAAAGCGAGACGGCCCGTGAAAAGTTGTAAAGTCTCTGAACATGAAGTAGCCAGCCTCAGATGCCCAATCACTGGGTGTGTTTGCGCGAGATGATCCGATTCAACAACAACAACAAGAATAAAATACCTGTGGAGACAACGACCGCGGCCGTCACAACATCGACACGCGGCGTAGGCGACTGGCAGAAAGAAATATAATAGATAGATAGATATAACAGACTGCTAAGTAACAGAGAAGCGAACGATAAGCAGACTCTACAAAACGACATTTAACGTCGCCATTGCCCTGTTGTCAATAGTCAGACGGCCTTTTCTACTCTTACGACGCGCTAAAGGCACACTTTTACGCAAACAAACCAAAAATCATCGAACGCTGTCGACTGGTCGCTGCCGCTGATACATCTGCTGATGACAGTAGTAAAAGCAGGGAAAAAATTGGCGAAAATTGTATCATTATGGTAAACGTGCGATCACAACTTTCTCCTTGGCAGCTCTTTCGCTGCCGAACAGACTTACGTTGCCAACGGCGTCACGGTAGTCAGCTGTTGCCGTTGTTTAGTCGTCATCGTTTTGTTCGGCTGATTTCTCGCTCGGTCTTTTGGTGGCAATGACGACAGCTTAGGCGGTGGTGCGATGACTTTGCCGATGTGCCCCCTCTTTCCAAAGCGGCCACAAGTCAGGCGAGCAAAAGCTTGTCTTCTAGATACAAATAACGCCAAAAGTAAGTGATCGATAGTCGTTTTTCAAAGTCGAAAAGCGATACTAATGTGACCTTTTTCTCCTTCTTTTAGAATTACCACTTCGCTAGCTTTGATCGTAGCGTTCTGCATGAATGAGTCGTTTGCTGCTGTCGTAGGATATTCTGTTACCATTGTCGGTAAGTATTGATGGCGTGTGGAGGAAGTGATCTTGCGGATCTATACGACGAAGGGGGCTCAACGAAGATGGGCGTGAGCAATGAGAAACCTCTTGATAAAAGAGAAACAGAAAAGGAAAGACATAGAAGATAACCTTTCACATGGTCTTGTCTTTTTTATGGCTAAAAACGTCCAATGCCGCTCCTGCGATTTAAATTCATTTGACAAGTTTGCAATCGGTCTCTTTTGACCATAATCTGTCGGTATAACCGACCTGCGTTTCCGGGTTTATACATAGTGAGCTTGTCAAACGCTCAGACATCAAGTAGTCGTTGTTGTTGTCGTCGTTGTAATTTGGCGAAAGCAGGATCTGCATTTTAATCCACACTGGTTTTCGTTCGGAAACGGCCTGAAACGCTTGAGGACGTTGCTGCTAGAACACGTAAAAGAATTACTTCCCAAATGCATATATTATTCATTTACGGTTCACAAACGAGCAGATTAGAAGGGTCACTTCGAACCGAATAGCTTCGAACTGAGCGAGCGTCCTGAATAAACGGGTTTAGCCGTTTTTTTAGATAAGGCTTAAACCCAAGCGCTACTAACGTTACTATGTCACGGTAAGTACTGATGCTTGGTCTTCGCTTTTAAGCGAACAGGGGCGCTATATCGCAGGTGAGACTTAGGTGACAAATTTAGACGACTTTGGAACTGTTGTATTTTCCTTCAAAAACAAAAATAGAAGCGCTTTGTTTCTGAGAGACAATTATCATTTATCGCTAAAGTGACGTCGCACGCCGTCCTCTCATGTGGAATACCTTTAAATGTCTTTTTCAAGCGGAGCACAGAGCGATGACAGGGCTCGTACAGAATTTTTTGGAGCGTTTCTCTGCCTCCTGATACAGCATCAACCTTCTATTTAAATATATGATAAAATAAGACCCGATCTGATGGTATAGCCGATGCGAAAATTTGTGCATCTATATATATATATATATATATATATATATATATATATATATATAGTGTAATGAGATGTTTTATTCATGTCCACTATACCTGTTCTACCCACATGTCTTGCAACAATGAGACGTCAGCAAAGTTAACCTGCGCCTTGCGCGTGTACCGGTTTGAGCAAGGACCCAGTGTCTATATATAGCGTGAGTCACCTTGCAACACCCATGGAAGGGTGGACCCACTACTAAATCGCGTTAAGTAAATGTTATCATGACAATGCTTAATACCTACATACGTTTTATCTGTTAGAATTAACTATATGCTGGTATGCATCTAACTGCTGGAATATATATGGTCCTAAATCTGAAGTCTTGAGTGGATCATTTCTATGGGAAGGCAGTGGAATAAGTTGAGTTTCTGACAGGTCAAGTATGGCGAACAGTACACACCAGCGAAAACTAAATGTGAACTTGTTAACTTGCAGAACAAGTAAGTTACCTTTAATATCCCAAGAAGCTCGAACTATCATGTGAACGAAATACAAAAGGGAAGTTGGCCGGAGTTGCGTAGTCATGTAATTTCGTGCTTCTACTTCACTATAAATTTCGCAAAAATAAACTTCTCTAGAAAAAGCTTGGCATTAACCGAATTTGTACAAAATATGTTATATTGGTCCTGCATTGTACAAGATAATAGATTCACTCAACCCTTAGGTAATTGCCTGGCTAAGAAGAATAGCGCGTGCGCCCTTTTGAAAGCGTCTCTAGAGCGGTGGTGTGACAGGTTTATTATTAGCATTATCTTTACATATGTACAGTTAAGCACATAGATGGACCTTTTGTAACCCCACCGCGCATAGCATTGTCGCTTTCTTATTTGTGTCGTGCTATCAGCGTGTGTCGAATGTAAATCAGTGACGTTATTCAGGGCAAGTTCAACAGGCCATCTTTACATATAAGCGCGAGAGCTAGAAAGTCGTTGCTGCAAAACCAAAAACGCACAATTAAAAGGTTATAATTAGTCGAAATGCAGTTTCGTCGCAAACATTACCGTCAATTCTAACAGGGCAAGTTACTTCAGCATCAGTTAACTGTGAAATTAAACTTAAAGACGTTTGCAAGTAATTATAATGCGTTATCCAGCATTGTTCGGCACATAAGGCACAATTTTTTGGTTTATTTGTCTGGAATTAACGCATCAAAATCTCAGAAATTTACCCTTAGTCCAGGAGGAACACAGAAGGACAATCCTGTCTAGATCATTTAGCCGGCCAGACAAACCAGCATATTCACCGACCTACCGATCGACCTCCTGACCGGATTAGGCAGCCAATCGGCGTTCAGCTAACTGGCCGATAAGCCAGTCAGAAAGGAGGTTTAATGTTGAAAAATGTTCTTTGTACCTCCCTATAGTCATAAACGAAATTATTTGCTACTTTATTGCTAAGTTCAGAGGGCCTCGCGAATTTAGAAGGTTGGCCCAACCCAAATGGCATATGGCTTCCAGCTAAGATATACGAACGCAATTGTATTAGACGAGTTTTTTTTTTTCGTATTCAAAGTAGACTCTCGTTCGCGCCTCAAAATAGATAGAACACATAAAAGGTCAGCCTAGAACTGACCTACGCCGAGTTTAAAAAGTCGATCGTGCAGGACAGACCTTTGCCGAGCTGTACAAATTGCCTAAACCGGGAGTGCAGTTATACTAATTTTAGAGAATGTTTTTCCTGACTGTCGTCGCTAAAAGCGGATTTCAGCTTTTACTACTACAGGTCCTCGTTGTAATTAGCCAGACCCGTTACTAACGGCGCTGAAAAGGAACAAAAACGTTACGAGAATGATAATGCCCACATCTATAATAACAGTGCGGCAGTATTTCGAAATGTGTACGTGCGCTCACAGAATAGCATAACGTTTAGGTAAATAATTTCCCTATCAAAGGAAGCATGCCTGGGACATTTCAGTATACGACCCTTTCACCCGTGCCTTAATAATGACCTATAAACTAAATAATTTTTAATCTGTGAATGAATAATGTGGGAAAATTCCGTTCGGAATTATGCAATACACGACCAAAAATTTCAAATTCACCGTTAAAACGATTGGCAACTTGTGTTTGCGCGTTGTTTATGTATGTATGTGCTGGTGCAGTCATGTCTCATTGATGATCTACCAGATGATGAAGTCTATCGCCTCCATCATACATAGGTGTGGCAAAAAAATATTCATGCCTGCACGTAGTATACATGTATAATGCGGAGAGTGAAACAGGTGTGCACGACTGAGCGCAGATATACAACACAACGGTCGGAGATGAACTCATTCGTATTGTTACTGCACGTCGCTAGCGCTCTATTTTTGAACAGTTCTTCTGCCTGCCCGTCCCAACACGCCCCTCGATAAAATACCGGAGATTATATGACGAGATAGTAGGCGCCCTGCTGTAATAGTTCTTTAATCTAGCTCAAATGGGTAAAGGCCTGTAATGGTTGTGGCGGTTTCCTGACCATGACGCTTGTTGCGCCGTTACTATGTTACTCATGTTTTTTCTTGCCGTCCTGTTGTCATATGGAGTCGGTTTTGAGTTTCGGCTCAGGCCCCGATCGTGCTCGCAAAACAGCTTTCTTTGTCTGTTTGAACACATTTTGGTAACGCTGGTAGTAGTAACATCAGCAGCAGCAGTCTCTCATGTAGCCTGCCAATTTTGTTCTGTCTGAAGGTGTCATGATAGTTTATGCTGAAAATCAGAAGTTTTGGTACACATCTATGTGCTGCTGTACAAAAAATGGTACGGTCTAATGTACACTCGTAGAGGTTCCGCCCCACCAATCAAAATACGAGGCTCAACTGCTGACTGTAACTTTGAATACTTAGCAAGCCAGCACATTAACCAACCAATTAAAAGTTGGAATCACGCTAAGAGGTTTTTTTGTCAGGTAAGCGTGAGATTAGCTGTGATCCGTATGTATGTTACCGCGACAACTTTCCTACACAAGGCCAACGATGATTGTCTTACCAAACTATCTGAAAACCATATCTTGCTTTGGATTGTCTTCATAATGGCTCATGATGATTGAAAGTCACATTGCTAGTATTAATTACCTTCAGAAACAAACAGTAATCATTAATTGTCACAGAAACTTTGCGAGCGACAAAGAATTACAAAACCTTAGCCGATCGTCTACAAGATGTCTGAAAAATAGATGCTTGCAAACCTATAAAACAGTAGAAACTTGATAATCTCAATGAAGAATGGTCGATGTTTTTTACGTTATTTGTATCGCAAAAACGTGCATAGATAATAACGTTTGTTTGAGATCTCGAGAGGCACAAAAATTCACAGAAAAATTTTCAGAGGAAATCGAGCTTTTATTAAAATTCCGAAAATAGGCAATATTATAAACGTAAAACGGAATGTGTTTTTTTTTTCAAATTTGTTTCATTCGTACTACAGACTATTATTATGCGAGTATGTATATATAAAAAGAAGAATGAAAAAAATATTGCTAGAGAAATGGTAGCGGATTGATGTGTCTTTTATAGGGTCAAACACCGTGGGTTGCCTACATTTTAAGATCGAACTTGTACCCAATGATAATGATGAATGTATAGGATAGATCGCGTTTTTACCATTACTATGCCTTTGGCAAATAAAAAAAGGGTAAAAATATGCCAGCATAATTGAGCGATGTATCCATTCTCGAGAAGGATAAATGTCTGGCCGGTTGCCAGATTTTGCGGTACACAATCGTTGTTTCACGTATTTTATAGGAAAGCACACTATAGAATGCCTAAGGCTTTCTACTATTTTTGCTTGTATTTTGATGGTTTGCAAATAAAACAGTCAGCACTAAGATAGATGTATGTGATATTAGTCAGTTTTTTTTATATAAAACTAATATGAAATGGAAGTGGATTACTAATCTCGCTTTTTCTACTAAGCCAAACTTCATTGCTACGTATACAAACAATACTGCAAGTGAATACGCATGTGGGCGTGTATATTCGTTTGTATACACTGCTCGCGTAACGCCCATTGACGGCTAGAGTCGTTACGGTCTTTGTAGTGGCAAACGGCTTCGCCGATTTCGGCAATTCTGCCAATAACACTCACTCGTTACATGTAGACCCATACAGACGTCTATCGATTAAGTCGTGGAGCTAAACGAGATCAAGATTGGTTGTTCTGCCCGCTGATCGCAGTGCTGTTGGCGATGGAAATATCGCAATGGAACGATCGGCATCTTCGGGATTCAGGGAATAGAGGGATTTGCTGCTTATTGTTAATGCGTGCTAAGGTGCACGTTTCTGTGATGACGTAGGTAAGACAACCTTCGGAAACAACATCAGTTTCAAGGGAATCGAAACACCATCATATATACATAGATTTGCAGATAGATATGTGTGTGCGCAATGTGTTCGGACATAGGCGTGGAAGGTCGGAACGAAGGAAAGAAGGTAAAAAAATCAAATGCCGAACGAAAAACTCTGTCGCGGCAATGATAGAGCTCAGTGTAGAGTGTACTTGGAGTCGAGGGGCAGCAAAAACAATGCAGTGTGGACAAAAAATAAAGCAGCCATCGTGGTCCCACCTATGTAAAATAATCCTATGTAATATAAAGAAACTGTACTGTTCTGCGTCGGTGTTAGCATGTGCGTGTCCGTTCGGGGGGAATTACGGCGGCATAGACTAGACCCTTCCAGAATCGTGCACATCGTTCTATCTATCTATTCCTCACCCACTTCGTCCGCTAAAAATTAATCGTCCATTCAGTGGCGACGGCGATAACAAAAACGTTCATGCGTTTGCTGCTGACGCCAATTACCGTAATTGCTGCCGCCGACGGCGCCGTTCGCTGTGGCTCTGCTCTCCCCTCTCGTGCGCGAAGAACCATCCGTTAGCGTCGGCTGCAGTCTGTCGCCCTTGGATCTCCCGCTTCACCGGTAGTCACCTTGGGCAGCAGCAAGCGCTACAACAAAAGTTGCTGCTACTGCTATCGGTCATCATTCTTGATGATGACTCCATGATGATAGTGATTCCGTTTCGTGCAATCGGTTTGCTGTTTCGTTATTCATTCGAGTCACGGTCGCTTTTCTCACGGCGGCGGCCGCCACGCCTGCCGTAGGGCAATTTTTTTCGGATATTCGCGTTCCATAACCACTATTGTTTTTTCTTTCGTCATGCATGTTAGAGCAAAGGTAATAATTTTTTTTTCTCATGCCTCTGATTCACTGGGTCTCTCAGAAGGTCGTACGTGACATGGCGGTTGATGTAGTACTAATACACGCGCCGCCGTCGACGTCGTACATCTCATCACACCGACAGCAGATCCAGGACTTACTTACACAGTGGTGGTCGCGTGAAAAGGATTGATACTGTTAACGACGGTGAAAAAGTCCATGTCGACGGTGGTGTATCTGAATCAGTGCGCCCTCGGATGACCGACAATACTACGGGCGATGTTACCCGCGACTTGCTGACTACTGCTGCTCTTGACCCAGCGTTGGCTGCAGTTTTGTGCGTGACCGGCGGCTGTTACGTTCGTTTTTTGTAGTGACTTGGGATTGCAATTAGCCGCCGCATGTACCCTCCCTTCCCTGCTTCACAAATATTCACACAGAATCACGGATAAGAGACACGGCCCGCATAGAATCAGCCGGGATTAGGTATTTCGGGCTCGATGATGGAACCGGCGGCGTTGCCCAGTCTTTGGGAACGGAATGGAAGGGGCGGATAAATGGGACAAACCCAGCACCAGTTAAGCACAATTTAAGATAATGGGCTCATCGGAAAATTGCAGCAAACACGACCCGACTATCCGTGTGATCGTAAGTTTGGGGCCGGTGCAGTATATTGACATTGCACCACGAGCGAGACACACATTTTTTTCTTGTGAACACGATAAAATGCCAGCGGCAAGGGCTGGGGCGGCCACAGTAGCAACGCGGGAATGATGAAGGGAGTGAGGCAATTTTGTTGCAATTATATTGGCCTGCAATAACAATTTTCTACGTAAATTCGAAATATGATAGACATTAATAAAGTGACTCATAGGCTGAGAAAATAGAACAAAATTAGTAATTAGTGTTACACGAGCCTACGCATCAAACGTGTATTCACTATATTTTTTATGGGACAACAACTGAACGTTGGGGGGCACTGCGTGATCCGCAGCATTGACGTTCAATGTGACAGAGCAGAAAGTTTAGCAGGCGGCCTAACGAGCTCCTGCGAACCTCACGGAGGTCTAAAGAGGAGAACGAAAATACGAACGTGAGGACGTGGCCTGGCCGTGCTATTTTAACCCGGAAGCTGTGGTGCATCTTTTCAATGATTTCTCCACTGAAAAAAGCAGGCTTACCAGAATGCTTCTTATGTCGATAAGAGTGTAAGAATAAAGACTCTGTTGAAAAATTTAAGAGTTGTTTGAACCGGGCGAGCGTTTTGCATGTCGTTCTTTAGTCTAGTACTTTACAAAACGAGGAACAGGAACTCGAACGCGAAAGTCTTGGTCTGCTCTGTAAGAATAAGTAATCATCCAGTTGTGAAACCCGCTTCATTATCAATGGGTTTCATCCGCTCGCGAGCAAAATGGATGATGATCCGCCGGCGTGAGAGGTATTAAATGTGGCGGATGCAAAAAAAATCCTTCACTTAAGCTCTTGCAGAGCGACTTTAAGGATCTTTGTCACGTGTGGTCGTTAAGAACCATGATCTTATCTTGTTCGCGTAAGGCTACCACAGTACTACTGAACGAGGTCTTTTTAGAAAACAAATCGAGGCTAACTTTGGGTTTAGGCGCATCTGCGGGAAATACCCATTGATTTTTTGCTTGATATTGATAATTTTGCGTAAGAATCTATCATTAAGCTAAGTGTCCTGGCGGGCAAGATGTTGAGGAATAATGAGAAAGCATGTTTTCTTGGATTTTTTATTCGGTTTATAGAGCATTTAGGTTCCTTGGTTAAGTAAATCTTATAGTATTAAGATGGATGGCTGCAGGTAGTCGAATCATCAAGGTTTATATTCATTAACAAGTTACAAGTTGTTTTTAGTAGCCATTGTCCTGCAAAGGTGTTGTCAAAGCGCTCAACGACGCTTGATCATGAACGAGATAAGGCGTATTCTCCGGTTCCGAGATTACCATTGAACTATATTGAGTCTGGCAAACCACTTTTAAACAGTCTCCTCTAGTAACGTCCTCTAGTAGTAGTAATTGTACGCGGGTAAAAACAGCGCTTTCGAATCGTACAGAGAAGCAAAGGGGAAAGCGAACATTTAAAGACACACCACTACTTTTCTGAAAGCCCTGGTATAATATGATTTTGAGGCTAGACATAAGTCAACTATTACATAAAGCGTAGTGCCAGTGCCTACCAGCGACGAGGTGAAGTCTGCGTTATCTTTTACGGTTTAACGTAAAAGATGTCGCTTTTTCATGAAAAAAACACATGGAAGGGTTCAGGGAATGAGTATTCGAACAAATATCAGAAAACATTGCGCTCACATACTTTCGTATAGAAGTAGATTAGCCACATCGACCTGCAGGTACATTTAAGGCTAATAAATAGGACTGTTATTTTTGCACGAACGCGCGCAGGCAGTTCGCGTTACGCACCATTTTCGAACAAGCGGTCAATCCGAAAAGACCTGTCATAGGGTCGAATGGTCCTTTTTAAATTTAACTGGCCGACATATTGTTTTTAACAAAAAGAACGTTCAAAATGGTATTTTCAAATAAATCAGATAGTGTATAACTCGAAAGCATTCAGGGTGCAACGTATGCATCACTAAGGAAGACTCAAGCTATTCGTCGTCTAAGATGATTTTCTAGAGACTTCAATCTAAATGAGCATCCTGCAGGATTTTAATCTAGGTATATATTTAATCTCTTTAATGACTCCATCAAAGCCACATGTTCTACCTTGACGGGATCTGCGGTACTACATTACAGGTCTCGACAATAGAAGGTCTAGCAACAAGGTCCGCCTTCTATTCCCCAGGCCATAACGAGACTGTTTGTCTATCACTTATTTGGATAAGAGTTGAATTAAGCGCCGATAATGCGTAGTAAAAGTTCACATTATCCGAGGCGAACGTCAACAATGAAGGCAACGTGCCGGCCGAAACTAATTGTTACCGGAGCCTTTTTGAAGGCGCTTTTATAATACTCGCACAGGCTCATCTACGTCTATTTACATAGACTAACAACAAAAACGGAGTAAAAAAAGACCAATGGAATCGTTTTGTTCTATAGTATGATAAAAGTCAACGGTGAACATATCGCAATATTTACGTCACTCTATCCGGGGCATGTTGGTTTATCGATAGGTATCGCGTCAGATGATTATATGAAAAAATTTATTATAATAACATTATTAAAAAAATAACAATATAATAAGGATGAATAAGTAGAACAACGAATATCAAAATAAACGACTACTATTAAAATCATCGAATTCCG
Source organism: Varroa jacobsoni (assembly GCF_002532875.2). Classification (NCBI taxonomy): domain Eukaryota; kingdom Metazoa; phylum Arthropoda; class Arachnida; order Mesostigmata; family Varroidae; genus Varroa; species Varroa jacobsoni. The sequence continues at coordinate 259,786 of NW_019214094.1, forward strand.
ATAAAATCCCACTATCTACGGTGTAGAAGACCAGCCAAGTATATCATAGCTGTTGTGTGCTACGGGCAAAGTATCTCTTTTTGTATCAGTAGTAACAATCACAATAATCGTGTAGCATTAAGGAACAATCAGCTCATATGTAGAATGAAGGGGACAAACCGCATGTTTAGAACATGTTATAGAAATATTCTATAACACAAAAATGCATTCAGGCTACAGTTCTGTTTTCGTTGGAGGCAACACTCGGTTAGCGGCATTCAGATGACTAAAGGAAATTTCGGATATTTCGACATTTTCCGAAAATTTATTAACAATTTAATAACATTAGCACAAACAGTTTTGTAATGACGACACACTTTCGCTAATTTGCGAATGCAACGACGTTGGATGAGAGATAATATTCGTCTATTACAAGATTGCGCCATAAACGTTTACGTTATTGAAAACCGTAAAAGCGGCATGACTACTACTTTACCTCGACCATACCGTCGAAGAACATCTTCAAGACTTCAATTCCTTATAAAGTTGATTATTTCGAGATTACTATAAAACGTTTGTTTATCTGTGCCGCGTGCAGACGTGTGCATTCGTTTTCGTACAGCGTAAAAATATCCGCGCAAGGAAGGACATGTAGACGAGCTATGATTTTCTGTATATCAATAGACATCAAACGTTCATAATAGCTATAAGCCCTAGCGATTGTTCCGTTCATTTGCTGGTGGTCATTTTCAAGATAGCTAATAGGCCGCTTGTGCGTGTATATCCTTAGCGTACATTTGTCTGTTCTATTTGGCAATATTAAGCAGGTCATCATAGCTCCGCCCTCCCGCCCCCGTCGTTTTCTCCTTTCCCCCAATCGCTCGTCTTTCAGATGCATGGTATCGTCATGCCTATTCAGCCTGTATGGCCTGCACCGAATCACTGACTTAGCACGTTCCGACATCCGCATATACCGATGGTACTATGCAACATGCAAGGTTGTATAGGTGGTGTGGGAACATTTTAATGCCGGTGGCATGGGACACGACGCAGCGGTTTGCGGAACAATCAGATCAGTTAGGCTACTTTGGAAGCTGCCTATTTCTAGCCAGCGACGTAAACGGCTCATCTAATGTGAACTGCTGTCGTCTGCCATATGTATGCGTATAGTCGCCAGCCGGCACCGATTTTAGATGAATTCAGTGGCTCGAGGATTAACAGACAAACTGATAGGGCACCGAGACTTCCGTCACAGCTAACAATGGTCACAACGCATCTGCAATCGGCCATATCTGTTTTGATGTTCGTTTGTTGTTTTGGCTCAGATGACCCCTAAGCTAAGTTTGGTTACCCTCCATTTTCTAACTTTGATAGGATCAACGTCCTTCCGACGGTATTCTTCTTCGGAAGCACAACACGAGAAGGACTACTATTCACACTCTATCAGATTCAAAGGGGTGACAGGTAAAGATGTGCCATCAGTAGTACTTTTTGCGAATGTCTGTTAATCCACTATGGTCACATAGCGCCACCGTGTGAATTCTGCGGCAACAGATTCTAGGCCAGATCGGCTTTATCACGTGACAGTCACAGAAATCCAGCAGTATTTTGATTCAATCCGTAAAAGAGGCGGAAGTGATATAACAAAAAAATAAGATAAGCAAAAGATGACCTTGTATCAAAAATATTATTTACAGGCTTCTTTCTCTGTAGTAATAAAGCTAGGTTTAGTTCGCAACTTGCCGACACGTCTTGTCAAGATGGCCATAAATTCGCACCATGCGCTAACAAACGTATGGTAATACAGAACAATGAATTAGTCCACGATTAAAAACACATCTGTCGTATCGCCGGATAGTCTTACGTGGGATGAACGATACCTGGAAAGCTGGACACTACGCCGCGTGCGTTGTTCCTGACGGTGACAACGTTCACTATCCGGCATAGTAATGATAGAACAATAATAAGAAAGCTCTCTTGCGATTTCTTTGGGTTATTGTCAATGTTGCCTTTGCTAAGGATTGCTTCAGAAGCGCAATAAAATTAGTGGATGAAGCGGTGTTTTGGTCCTCTTGCACCCATGCTAGGCCTTGCTACCTTATATACTGAACGGTATGGCAGTGCACTGATTGTTTCCCATGTCGTGTTGCTAGATTTTTTTTTTGAATATCCCGTGCATCTGCTGCTTTTTTTTTTTTCTTTCAGTGAACAAAACGCTTGACGTCGAACGAATGTTGTTACGGCGGCAGCGGCCGCTGTTACTTGTCCGCCGACAGCCGAAATGATGCAAAATTATTATATGTCCTTTTTCGTTGGCTTCTCATCGATTGTGGGCTGTTGTCGGTGTTGCCGAATAACGTCCGGTCCATGTTCTCCTTTTCCTTCTTGACGTCTGGGACTCTCGGAAGTCATAGTCGCAGGCAAATAGACGACTAAACAGACCGACCATCGAGCGGCCAGCAAACGATTGCGTTCATAATAATCGCATTACAGCCGTTACGAAACAGGGGTCACGTCACACGTCCCGCTACCGTGGCTACGCCAGCAACAATTGGAACAGTTGCCGTTGTTATGACATTTTGGTCATTTGGTGACGTGAGAGTATTTGTCACGCCGTGATACCGCTACGTTTATTATCATTATTACTGCCACCTGTTGTCCGTTCGCTTTTGTGACGACGACAATGACGGGGCAATCTAATACTACATAAAAGCAATGCACATTTATCTGCTGCTTACGGTTCGCTAATGCGATGCTATTTCCGGGCAAAAACAATCCGTGAAAAGAAAAGAGTGATTTTCCATATCTAATTCGTTCTTTATTTGCCCTCTGATCCGCCAGCTGGCGGTTGCATCACCACAGTAGGAATCGTTCGCTTCTCGCGACTTCCCCCTGCCTCCTCCAGCGTCGACTACCGATGCCGGCATGCTCTTAATATTTTGATAGAATGCCACCGCCGCTGTAGCATATACGCTTCAATTTTGTTGGTTTGTCGTATCGCCTTCACACTAGAAATGTTACGAACCTCCTTGAGCTGTTATCATAGCAATAATAGTCTTACCACCACGACGCTCTTCAGTTTATTGCCGCGGTGTCAGCAACAGCTGCCGGACCATAGTCGCTACGCCGGCCAGCCTGAGCAAACCTCAAATCCCGAAGTCCCTTCTAACGAACATGGCTCCCGCAGTGTTCCAGCGGCCTTTTCCTTCCATGCTGGTGACGCAGATTAGTATATCGCTGATGATGCACTTCTGAGCGTTCGTTGATATATTATGGTATACATATGGTACTTAAGAATCTATTGTATCATGATAAATTTGTGCGTGCTACGAATATGAAAATGGAGCAAATTGGATGCTGAGTTTTCTTCGAAGTTGAACAGGTAACTTGTGAAAATAGAACTTTGCCGCATCTATCTGGAAGTATAGAGCTGCGTATCTTCTATGTTTTGCGTTTTTGTTAGACGGCTGGCTTCCAGAATAAAACGCAGTGTATCAAAGTTCGGCTTTGAATCTATACCACAACGCGTTTCTAACATTAGCGGGAAAATACGTTACCCACTAAGTTACCGCGACTAGAAGGACACAGATGCATATCCACCTGTACGTGATCCACCTCTTTATCTATAATCATTTGTAGTCCTTCGAGGAAGGTGAACTTACAGGAGATATCGAAAACACTTCCAGTCATGTTCAACAGTACATTCAATTTCTGACTCGATAACAAAGTTATGGACTCAGATTTATAAAAACGAAAACAAGTATTGCCCTGGTCCTTATAATGTACGATCAAAAAAACCTCTGGAAGTTACTGCACTGCGTAAAATAGTAATAGCACAAAATCTGAGATTACCTGTACTTTTTTTTTTTACAAATTTAGCTTGCCCATCGTGTAACCCACATTGTTCGTTAACGTTCTTGTCTTGCCTTCGTGATGAAACTTAGTAGACGGCAATAAATCCGTATATTTTCCTTTTCGCAGGCTTTCGCCTAGTATTAAGCTTCTAAGATAATTACGTCGAAGATCTGCTAAAACACAGTAGAAAAAACAGTGTTTTTTAATCAGCTCATAACCTACCTATGCATTATTTCTTGAATGGTCGCATTTTTCGTAACCAGGCGTACGCTCAATAAATCATAAATAGTACCTTAGGGTACACTGTCATAGATACAATGTCGGGCTATATTATAGAATCGCTTTTAATTCATTGTTTTTCTAATTTTATCCAACTTTTTGTATTACAGGAGATCGCATAACCGGTCGTCACAATGAGGTGAGCTCAGAGCATAGAAAATGAATAGCTTTGCTCATAAGCCAATGCTATTGAAAATAATAACAAATAACTATAATGATCAGTGGTAGTGTACGAATAAAGTTAACGAATAGAATTCATGTTTAACAAAAAAGTTTGCACGACTCGGCCAATTGAAACACTTGGTCTAAGGGAAAAAAATGAAACAGATATCATATTGAAGGACACGAATAGGCACGATAAATAGACATCAAATTGAAACGTCCATAGGCTCGATTATTCATCATCATTCTAAATATCATCGTTATTATATATTTGAACCCGTGTTACTTTCTTTGAAGGTGTCCGTGACTGAGAATTATCAATACAAATGAACACTTAATTTTTTTCCTTGATCGATAATTACTTAACAGTTGAAGCTAACGTTTTTCTCTATTATTGGATTATATGGATCCATCATCTATTCGCCTTGGGTGTATTTAGTAGCTAAAATACTTTAAATATTGAATTTTGAAGAAAATAATAGAAAAAATAGTACTAATTGATAACTATACTAGTACCATATGAAATCGGTCTGCTTTTCGAACTATTAATTATCGATATATATATATACATTGTTAATTAAGTTTAGAGTCAAACGATTGATTGGCAAAAACTTAGCCCGACGAGCTGCTGCTATAGCGAATGCTGTTGCCAAAGTCACCTTCGTGTTCAAATAAATTCAATCATAATTATAGGTGTAAGAAGCTAATATTTAAAC
>NW_019214094.1:264876-295937 GCF_002532875.2 Varroa jacobsoni
TATATATATATATATATGTATATGTGAAGGTGTCCAGAAGATATCTCGTTTACAGCGAAGTGCTTCCGATCTCGGGCCAGCATGCAGTGATGCCTAACCCAGTTGGTCGGTGAGTCGCTAGTCGCCAGCGATCGAATCAAATCATCGTTGTATGCCTAATGCACGACCTAGTCCGGCGTTTCGTTGAAGACCTGCGGCAAGCCCTTCATTTCTGTCGATTAAAAAACCTGGTTGCACGGCGGGTGAAACAGTATCTCTGTTGTCCCACTTTGATATAGTCTGATCCAGAGATTGTGTCCTACATTGATAACAAAACGTTTCTAAGCAAAAAATAAATGAACGTTCCAGACGAAGTCAATTCCCCGGAAAAATTCGTTAAGCGGATGAAAGAGAAAGAAGGGACCTGCGAACCTTTCATCAGCATTGGGCAAGTCTCCTGATTACTTGGTCGATTACGATTACGCGATCTTTCTGTCAAATATATATAAAATATCGTGAAGTCGGTCCTCTTTGCCAGTTTTTTCACAGCGGGTTGTGTGGCACCATAATCCAGGCCGTGCGACGTTTTACACCGAAGGCGCTTAGCCGCCAGACCCCTCAGTTCGATTTGATATGACAGCGCGTCGACGTAGAAAACGGGGCCATATTCAAGTCAGCTGTATGTAGATGCGAACCAGGTGTCCTCAGGTAGGTTTTCCACTACTCCGATTTATCAGGTCGGATATTCTGTCGGAGTTTAAGATTGCTATTGAATTAAAGGGTGTGAGATTGGTGCAGAACGCGTTAGTTACCAAAGCCGAGGTCGGTTTTGTACTGACTATTTCTAGAGCAAGCCGATACGTGGCTTTGGGCCGAGGGTGTTAAGCGGGTCATCGGACAACAACAACAACAAGCTGCTAGGGCGGTAACATTTGAGTTTTCTGCACACAGAATATCTGTGACTTATCGGGGCGGCGTGGTAAAGCCTACCAGGCCATTGTAGCCAGCGGTGTATAGGTAGAAGTTTTTGTTGTTGGCAGCTTAATGCCAAATGTCGTTCTCGGGTAACCGTTCTTAAAACAAGCTATATTGCTTTGATTATAATCAATCTAAATGTTGTGCCTCAGTGTACGCGTAGTTTTTCCTATCCAGATGTGATCTAAAAGGGTCAGCTAGCGACTTCTGAGTCGTTACCTCTAAGCGAACGCGTTTCGTGACCCCATATAGCGTAGTGATTACCAACCCGAAGGGAGACTATGAAATCTTTGTAATTAACCTTGAAACCCGGCTGGTGTTTATAGAAGGCGCTGCCGAACTTAGAAGGGGTCAGGAGTGCCAAGCCGTATGAAACGTCGTTCGAATTGCTCTACGGATTTAAGTCCGTGCTGTTGGACGAGCTGCCGGAATCGCAATCAGCCTAAACGACTTATCGTATGTATCTAAGCTGCGGAGAAAAGCCCATGCTCGGTTCTTCCAGCGAAGGCAGATTTTCAAGACGGCAACCTTCTCGCGCCTGTCACTCTAGCTCTCGCGTCTTCCGTACCAGCAGCACAACACGATCTGGAAACTGCCGTGCAACAGCTAGAACCTCGAGAAGCGGGTCGTGCGTTATACCTAATGCTTGCGCGGGTCGCGGTGCCAATGCGTCAGAGCTACTTTACAGCACATCAGGAAAAACTGCAGCTCTGAATCAAGGCATCTCGTTCAACTGCGTGGTTGACGGACCCGGATCGTTCCATTCTTGGCCGACGTTCGACGGTCCTGAATAATACCCTTTTCCTTCAGGCGGTCGCTAATCGCCAGCGGTAGAGCCCCTAGAAATGTAGACGATAGTAAATATAGATGTTCTTTTCTCGACTTTACACAAAAACTCAAGACGTCTGCCATGCGGCATGACTCTTAGTTCACAAGAAGAGAGCGGCTATCTTCAAGAGGCCGATGCAAATTTCTTTTCAACTTTATATCAGTGTCAAGTAAATGGGACGACACGATAAGTGCGGTTAGCTAAAGAATAAAAAGAGCAAACATCAATCTCGACGTTCAGCGGGCATTGATGAATTCCACAGTGATCTCACGTTTGAGGACACAGATCTATAACGATCACTAGTGGACAGTGGCGGTGGTATATTCGCTATAAATAATATCCGGTCTTCTCCAGTCATCGTTTCTCCCTACGGCGTGCTGCCGTGACTGCATGACGCGGACATGTATGTTTCATACTTGTGTATTGTTTATATTGAATAGCTGAATTGTCTATACGATTGAATTTTTTTGTGGCCATAATTCATTAAGCGTCTTTGGACACCGCGGGGGTAATTCGTAGTGTACTTAAAACTAACAAAGATCATATTGACATCGCGTATCCAGGTGGAACAACATCGCGCGTTAGACAGACAAGCGCGTTCTTGTCTAGCAGTGACAGACTGAAGGCACCGACGCTCTGTTCAATCGTATAAGGTTAGCTGGTTGCTGTTGGCTATTAAGGGGCGACATGATCATCTAGCCATGATTTACCCGTTATTATACAATTATGTCGATCATTCTGTGGAGTGATCATACCTTTTCTTGTCGCTGAAGATGTTGCTAGTAACTACAGAGCCTTATCACTGCGATTATATCATTTACTTTACACATAAAGATTTAGTCACCATACTCAGAATCGTTGTGTACTTATACATCATTTGCCAATGGACACGAACTTAATTTACTTAGCTTTTTTCAATCCAGAACAGCAAACAGTTATCTTGTCTCTGAATAAACAGAATTATATCGTTAGTAGACATCGAATCTGATACGAGCAGAATGATAATTTGAACAAGTTTATAAGATGAACCTGCCGATGCCTAGATAATATCATTGGAATGATTGCAGCGACGAACGAGGTTCATCGACAAAACAAGGAACTAATGATTGAACCTGAAACAATGCTATATGATCTTAGTAAACCTAGAATATTAAATTAATAAGACCATATAGCAGAGCATTGGTTTCAGTTCAGTCATTGTTTCCTTCATGTAATTGGCGCAATCGTTTACAAGAGTACGTCGACAATTCTGATCTGGCTATACTGAATCAAACAGACGACAAATTGACGGCCGCGACATGCGCTGTAAAGCTGCAAGCTCACTTTCCAAATGTCTTGATTTGTGTTTAACTTAATCAACTAATGAAATCCTTCTTTCTTTGAAATATCCTGATATTTGACATGCGCTAATAAGAATTCAAATCTGATTATTATTTGCAAAAGCTCGTTCATCGAAACCGAAGGCATCATTCATAGCCAGTTAAGCTACTTTGCTCACTCATTATTTTGATGACTGGATTTCAAAGTTGGAATTTCTGTCGATAGATAGCCTTTGCATTGACTAGAAACCCCAAATAACCCATTTAGAATTCACGTTCAAAATTAGATCAGACTAGGGAAAAGCAAGAAAAAAATGCTCGTATTTCAAGGCGTCTGTTACAGCAGGAGTCAGGATTACATAGTAGAGGCAACATAATCAGCGACAGTAGTGTTCTAAGTTGACAAAATTAATTCGTCGACTATTTCCCTAGTAAGCCGTACTGTTGAGCATTGGTGTTGTCTGTGATTGCTCTCCGTTATCTAGTTTTATTCCGCTTACTCGTTAGGTGTTCGGTGATTAACGTTACCAAAAAAACGCTCCCGGTTGTTTTTTTGTGTCCCGGTTCTCGCCACTTTCGCGAGTCCATATAAGAGTTGTTGTAAAGTTACCGACTGATGTTTCTGCAAGTCGTTGCTTTGTGGTTTACTGTCACATAGCGCCGTAAATGAGAGCGTAGCCATTCAAATAGGCCTGCTCCGCTATTATCACATCATTATCATTAATAACTATATATATTTGTTAACAATGAGTGAGTTAAGGCGTAAGAACAGTGGCGGAAACTACTAGACAATCTTACTTATTGGAAGAGGAGGCGTGAGATCGATTTTCTATGTAGTCGTCATATGATATAATTGCGATAATGTTGATGTTACAGCGTCTAAGCAGTAATCTTGTATCTACTATCTAAGCAGTAAGTAGTACTGGAATCTAACCAAAACTTAATAAAAAAAAATTATCAATTCTCTCTCCTTCGGTTTCTTGAGCAATAATTATCTTTTTATGTGTAACAAAAAAAGAAAGGGAATTCGAAAGAATGCTATAGAGGGTGGCCGATAAGGCGCAGAATATTGTTACCTACGACAAGAACCCGAGCAGCAGTTCCTGTGACGTACGGGGGGAGAAGAGGGGGGCTTGCGTGTAAAACGCAAGAGGATGGACCCTTTAGGCCGGAGAGCCCGGCGCGGGGAGCTGTTGCTTCGGGGGCCCACCTCTGCGAGAAGCCGGGCTTGCACTTCCTGTCCGCAGCGTGTATACCAAACGAGCGGACTCTAAGGCTGACTGCAAATCGCAGCACGTCTTTTGACCTGTAGGGTGATCGGAATAGCGTTGTGCGAGACCACAAAACCCGTAGCATTCACTATAAAAACGACCGCCAGGAGCATCGCGCAGAGGGAAGACTAGCGATCTCAGTAGACGCGCAGAGAGGCCCTCTCTGATCATGCGGACATTCCGCTTCATCAGCCCATCTGCTTCCTCATATCGGGAACTTTAAAACCAGCTAGATGTTGCCGTGAGTACCGGTACAGGGAACAACTAGTATTATTCATTCGGAGATGCGTGCAAGGTCCCATCGACCTGAACCGTGCACCTTGGTAGTACGATAGTCGCGGACGTTCATATTGACGACCTCGGAGGTATCAACTGGCGTTTCATAATTAAGGTGCGATGGAAACGACTCGGCACACCGATACACCTCCTGGTTTACCTCTAACCAAAGCAAAATTCTTTTGTTAGGAATGGTCGCCTATAGATGGCACCGAGGACCACGTAGGAGGTATTCGCCGTCATCAGTTGGTTCTTCTGCAGCCTTAAGGTTTGCTTGCCCGGCGGCGATAAGCGGCTGCTATTGGCGTCGACGAGGTCAACGGCCCATGTGTCAGCTCTAAAGACCATGCACTGCTGTGTTGCAGAAACCTGGCCAGGACGCCAGTCTGCTAGCCGTATCTAGCGTGGCGTGAACTACATCTTCTAATTCGACGTCCAATTTCGACAGGATGGCGGACATCAAATAGCCATGTTGCCGCGGCCAGCGCTCGATGGTTGTGCGTGCTGTCAGTCAATCTGGAAGTGCCCTGTTTCCGATATCGGCAGCAAACCGCGTCGGCACGTCAACCCATGGGCCTTAAATGAGCAGACGCAGTCCCCTAACTACCGGCCTCCGTAAGTTACGGTCCCCCGGTGTAGAACCGGAATCAGGGCACGACTGCCGTAATGAAGTTCGCAATGGGCATCTACCACGCTGTTTTTTTTTAACATAGAATTAAAGGGCCGCGTAGTAACTCGACCTCGATCATAAAAGCTTGTTTGGCCTTGATGTACATTCGAAAGTCCTCTTTCATGTCTTCATCCACTTCAGAAACTTCTGATAAGTTTACTTCTGGGCAGGACCATGCATGCAACTTCTGTTTGAAAAATGCCCCAGTTGATCGTTCTCGGTTGCGACAACTAAACTGTATTAGAGCCAGACCGCGTAGATACAGCTTCACACATCGTCTACTTTTTCTTGTGCCCACGGCTGGCTCGTGACTAGACGTGTCATCGCTCCCAACCACTTAGGAGGGCGGCTCTCGTCGCAAACTAAAAGGCCCCTTCAGGCTGCTGCAGATTTTTCACGAAACGATGGCTTAGGGCATCCATATTTCCTTGAGGCTACAGATCTACAGCGGTAACAAAATTTAACTTCTGGAGACTGAGAATTGACCGGCCAGCATGAGGGTATTGTATTTTTATTGTAGTTATATAATTTATACGTCAGTTTCATATATATATATATGTATGTGTGTTTCGTGAACATACTGTGTTCACCTGCTTCATTGGGCAGCAATCGGTATTTAGTTTGGAGATGTTTTGTGAGTGTGAAAGTAAAGATTTAGAATTATAAAAAGTAATAGCTATAAGCATGAAAGCACATATAAAATCTCAATGCTTGCGCTCTATTAGCACTTGTGAGACTTAAGCTTTGTCAGAATAACCAACTATAAAGGGGTTTGTGCCATTGTAATTTTACGGCTCTTTCGATCGAACAATCCTTTTCAACGTCGCAGGCCGTCGATTCACCTATGGAATTTTCTGACCGCAGGGACTTTACAATTCATTTTAAGCTGTCCAGGCAGAGATAACCTAAATGTGCAAGTTCGTTCGTGAAATTTTGAAATTTCTAAAAAATTCGTCGATACGCAGATTTGGGGACGTTGCAGCATAACTATTGAATATCATCTCATCCACTATAAAATATCATACGTCCATTTTGGTTCGTGCAAAGAATTCAATACATTACCCCCCAAATTTATGATTTTGAGGAAGTGATTCACTATTTTATTATGGACAGTTTTGAAGAGACAGATCTGATTAACGAAGGTGTAAGTTAATTTTAATTGATGATTGAAAGTTACGGGATGAAATTTTGGCTTTCTCAATCGCGTTTGGATGCTCGCTAACAAGCAGTCTCTCCCTTTGAGGTCTTCACCACGAAACGAATGCTTGAAAAACAAGCACAGCTGTAGTGATTGTTGGTCATCCCTGTCAGTCAGATTATTTGTTTCAGCAACTCGCTATTCTATATATTGATCGATGGACTTTCAAGCAGACGAAATCAATTTCATACCACCAACTGAAAAGGAAAGTCTAGTTATTGTCGCCTGTATAGAGACAAACGCCTTTTTTGCCTTTAAAACAATCGTTGTACACTAGCATATCAGATACTGAGGGGTCTGCGGTGACAAAGATGCAAGATTTGCGAAGCAAAGCAAAGGTCCTACGGTGATGGAAAACCAGATTTCTGCACCAAACCAGTTTCAGGTACGCATGAAATTTTATTACAGAAGTATAGAATAATATGTCAATACTTCAGAATAACTAAAATTTAATAAGTATAAAACTTGTTTATTTATGCATACAAGTTTTAATGCTTCAAGCGTGAAATTGAAAAAGAGTTTCCTGCTTTTCCCCTCGCTATACCGGTCCTACGACCTGTCGTGCTACTCATCTAAAAAAACCTAGATTCCTAAGGCTTAGCCAATCCTCATAAACTTTTTACTAATGGATGTCCGTCATGAAAGCCCGATCCAAGAATCGACAAAGGCTAGAAAGGGGACTTGCTTATATATATATATATTTTCTAGTACAGTTATATTCTTCACCACGACCGTAAAGCAAGTGAACCCGATAGGTTAATGTACGGTGTAAACTGTGAAAGTTACTAGTTATATCACAAATAAACTTCCATACAAGACTACAAAGGTCTCGTCGAACCTTAAATGGCTGCCAAAGACGTCTACATGAAGCAACCTTCAACTGGAAATCATTTTGACCATTCGAGTACGTCGGTATGTGCATACAAGTTTCTCAAGTAACCCTCGAACTTACTTGATGCTGAATTTGTTTATGGTATATTATAGAAAAAAAAATAGTTTACCCGACTACGGAACGCTATTTGAAGAACGCCCAAATTTTGGAAACAATTACCGGCCAAGCCTTCGAAGAATACCTGTATTATTATACAGGTATTCTTCGAAGCGGCTGCAACACTTGGCCTGGCTGCATTTGGCAGTTTATTCTATAGCGATTTCTCTTGCCTCATCACGCTTTTCAAGACAGCCTTGGCGCGAATTGTTCGAACTAAAACAGCGGTCTGCAAAGAGAGAAAGAGCATTTGTTCTGTCGTCGCGACTGGACGTTTTTCGCTAATGAACTCACTTCAGCTTGTGTGTCGGCCTAGATGCTGGCCGACCCGTCTTATTTTCTTTGATCCTACCCTCTTGCCGTCTATTATATAGAATGTCCTGTTTAAATTGGGAGAAATTTTATCACGTATTTGTTTGCCGCAGCCGGAACTCGCTCGCCCGCTATTCTCAATGCTAAACGAAAGCCAGTTATTTTTCGAACAGATCCACGAACTCAGATAAGGCAAAACGAAAAATCTAGATCAATAGAAAAATCAATAAAGTCTAGATTTGAAGGCCGCGATTATCTATTCTATAGATTAGGTCTTCTGGTTAGGCTCCAATAATTAGTTTTTGTACTGTTGGGATCTTCGATTTGTTATCGATTTAAAATTGGGTTCTGGTGGGTGCTTCTGGGCGGAGTGTGTTTAACACGTTTACGAGTTTAGGCTTATTAATATTGTATGACACACGACTACAACTAAAAAGTTACTAACATATATTGTTTGAAAATAACTTGTCAGCTGTTTGGTTCCCGAACTCAGGTTGCAATTGAGGGTGCAGTTGAAATATTTATTTCCGTAAATTCAGGAGGAGTGTTGGAAACAAACCTTAGGAAACGTTCGGAATTTAGAGAAACCATACTGTATATAAGTTTTTTTCTTTCTTTGAGATTGGTAGAACAGAAGTATGGAAAATTTCGAGTGAAACCTTCTCGTCCATTGAGTATCTGATTCTTATAGGCAGACCACGGAACGCAAGACTTCGTCGCTCTTCGCGTTTTTTTTTTATTTACAAACTGATTTTCTGACTATCTTCACCATGTGCAAGCATTTTTTGGGCTTGACTTTAACAAACTTCCATTCATTGTATGTATAAATGGGTACGCAACACCATTAAGTGTGTCTATCAACTTCCCGCTCTTCTCTGTTCGACGGCGTAGGCAGACCGTCGACTGAACCGCTTTTGTAGCTTTACGAATATACAGACTTCATTTCATAGATGATTTGGCTTCATGCTGCCCCAAAAACCGCGGCACACATAAACAGTAGTTTTATTATATTATAACGGTTCTCATCGTACAACATTCATCATCATTATTATTAGACGTCTCGATGCTACATTATTCTTTTTTTTGACAGACTGGTTGCATTCGGCCAATTCGTAAACCAGCGTGATCGTTTGGGATGATGTCACTCAAGGAAGCATCAAAGTAAAAACAATATTTAACGAAATTAGTACAAACAAATACACCAGCGTACGCAGTTTTCATTTGTAACATAGCATCGCTAGCGTTACGCGTTGCGTTCTAATTCACACAAATCTTATGTCCAGCATGTCAGATAGCTACTAACGGCGATTAGAAAAGTAACGGCGACAAATCGAAAGAGCGAGCAAAGGTATCGTAACTAGCTAAGCCAATCTTCCCTTATACCACTAGTGTCAACGACTTGATCGTCGTCTATCCCATAGACTCCTCGCCATCGTTCTTCTCCCCTCTACGACGATGGTCTTCTCGCTGCCGTGTCAGTTTTCGATGCCACGGCCCAAATGCGATAATTTCATGTCGAGTTACATTGAAGGATCGACTGCCAGGTACTGACTGTTAAATGTTTTACTTGAATTACCAGCGGCTTAACTAACGAGGCGCAGAGGGTGAACATATAGAAACAAGATCCTATGAGAAGATACGGCTTTCCCAAAAACGCTTAGATTATGAGAAAGAAATACACAATGAATACTTGACTGGTGTACGATATATAGTCAAGCTATGTAAGCTTTTTGTTCATACGGCTATAGGTACATTGTATGTGCTCATATGGCTAGATGGTGTTAGATGGGCATTTCTCGTTAGCAACGGCCAACTCACTAGCCATAGTTAGTAGCTGACATTCGGGGATTTTTTATAGGGGCCTTCTTGCATATATAATAATTCAACTCAGAGTGCTGCTTAGCACAATGAATTGTTCTTCGACTATTTTAAGATCAGCAACAATAAGCGACAATGTAGAAGACGGCGGGAATATGGGGAGGTGACAGGAATTATTGTTCAGGTGTTGCAGTACTAGTTGCGGCGATTGTCTCGTCTTCGAAAAATAGAATACCATCAACGGTGCGCTTCATCAGTCATGACGGGCGGATTCATCTACTACGTTACCTGTATTATCTTCGCTCTATATGTATACATATGTATATCGCAACACACAGATATATGGCAACAGTTGTTACTACAACCGATAGAGCAATGATCTATATTTGGCCCATTGCCGCTGCTGTGGCTAATGCTGTGACTAAGTCCTTTATCTGCCTGTTGGTACATCTATTTTTTTTTTTGAGTATGTAATTGCGCGCCGATATATGTGCCCTGTTTAGTAGGTCGTGTTACCGTATCCTATGCGGGCTTCTTCTCTTTTTCTACCACCGTCGAGTTGGAAAAGAATCGGTAATAATAGTAAGCAATTGTAATAAAAACAAAATGGTTGCTAGCTTCTATGGAAATGACGATGACCGTCGACAAGTTAGGGCCTTTGCGTCGTCCACAGATGCTCCCATACGGATGATGGCAGTAATGGTGGTATAGGTTTATCTGTCTGTAATTTTATACCTTTGTATCTAGCAACAGCCACCGTTATTTGGGCAGGGGGCAAACGATGGAAAGGAGGTAGCTGACTAAGCAGCGGACGGCCTAAGATAGTCAGGGACCAAAACGTACACAGCAATGTATCTGCATTTGTAAGTCCGTGTAACTAAATCATTTTATGGAAATCTTACGCTGCTTTCGCCGGATCAGCCGTAACGATAACGGCGGCCGCAATGACAAATAACAGAGCTATCGCTGCCACTGCGGATGAAGCGCTGCCCTTCCGTCGGCTTTCTTTCGCTTCATTTTGCTCGCCTTGCTGCCGCCATAGGATCGCGCGGTCTGCTTTATCCATCAATCGAGCCTTTTCTGGCTCGAGCCGGTGCGTCCGAGCAATGGGAGTGGCAATGGAAAAAAAGAAAAAAGCGAGGAACGCTAGCGAAAAAAGAAATAAATCTAGTTCTAGTAGCAGCTGTTTTAGTTGTAGCGCCGACAACTGTCGCTGCAGTAGCTTTAGAAGCAAAGGCTGCAGGAGCTCTCCGCGACATCGCGAATGCCCCGCAGGCTTCTGTTAACTAGAAATGCTATTTTTGAACGACTACGGAAACGAAAACTAGTAAAAGAAAACAGCATAACCACAGGAGGAAAGAAGGGGAGGCCTTGCTGAGCGAGCAGCTAAAGATATAGAAAACTTGAGGAAACTTGCCTCTGGTGGGACATATTGTACGAAACAAAAGGGGCTAGAACGAGGCTGTCTAACAAGAATTTTAGCAAAAGGGTCGTTTGTAGTCATAGTCCAGAATGCAAAAAAAGTAGGATAACAGCTTTCGGCCATATGGCCAATGTTAGCGGATGAAATCTCAAGGTAGAATAGAAGTGATCGACGTTAAATGATCGTTAAAACGTTTCTTTTCTCCCCGATTAATATCACCGTTAAGTAATTATTGCCTTAAAATATAGCTATTAATCAAATAGAGTACGAACGGTAATGTCTGTCTGTCTATCTATCCGTTTCAATAATATGAACTTTTTTTCCTTTTTTAATGACACATGGTATATATAGAATATAAGCCTTATCATAAATGTATAAAATATCTATGATAAGGCTTAAACCAGCAATGTTTTTGGCAGTTTTACAAAGCCGATCTAGTATTTAATTAATCGGAATTTTGTAATGAGGTTTTGCTTTAAATGAGAAAGTGCGGTCTTTAGCGTTCAGGTAAGAAACCGTTTCCTTCTGTGTCAATATTAAAAAAAAGTGTATATTCTATTACATAAAATAGAAATAATTTCTAGAAGGCCCTATTTGAAACTAATTTTCTAATTACTCGCGTAACACTCAATCGTATAGTAGTTTTTCTTTTGTTGGAACTGGAGACAACTGCGTGATAAGTTACTCAGATTGTAATTATCATGAAAGAATTGTTGATAAGCTATTTCGAGAGATACTAACTTTAATATTGGTTTTGGCTGTGTGGTGGCATGCAACCGTGAGATTCGTGAACCTATTTCCTTGCACACAACAGCATATAAAAAATATTTTTTTGTTTTGATTAGCCTATGCTTAATGAATATCGTTAGCCGATTAACAAATTAGATCTCGCAACCTGTTTCAATGTGCTATACGTCTAAAATAAGAAATTTTCTATTTAAAATAAATATTTAGAATTTTATATTTTTAGGAGGCTTACCGTCTGAAGCGTGCTTAACATATGTTAACACATGCTTCAAATAGCTGGCCCTTTCCTAGGTAAGGTGAGTCTATGCCTGATTTTGAACCTGATTCATTTTGTGTCCCTAATTCTTGCGGATAAATACGCTACCGTGATTGCGCCATCAGGTGGGGACATCAAGTCTGTATTTTTGTTAGGTAAGGTTGGAGGTACTCCCGCCCACTTCTTTTCCCCCCTCGGGTCTGGGTCCACCGTAACGCTGACATACGCACCATTGTTTCTATTACCATCATTTAATTGATCGATAACTTTGGTGCCTTATTGGCAAGAGCATACGTTGGTGCTCAATGTTGGCGCAACACAAATGCTAGCTTCGAACGGCAGTCAAGAGTCAAGATAATTATTATCAATATAATAAATGAAATTAATAAATGGATAGTAAATTAGTGATAGATTGATTTTATAGCTACTGGCGTGAAGATAATTGACTTTCACTTGTCACTTCCAATTACGCTAGTTCTCTGCTATAGCAACCCTTATATATTTGGTTCCTTGTTGAATTATGAAGCATTTATAGAAATCATTTGTTCCTTCTTCCTCTGATTACTCGTTTATCACCGTTCTTGGCATTAGAATGAAGCCTGTTCTTTCAAAAATAAAATTACAAATTTATATTGGATAGATTCGTAGGTCCGTTTTTGAAATACGTGTGAGTATCAGAAAATATGTTTTCCCTGTAGACGAACTCGAATCGAAACTGCCTTGGTTTTCATCAATGGATGTAAGTTTATTCTATTAAACGTAAGACTGCTTACACTGCACCCCACACACAAGCTTCATGTTATTAAAATCAGACAGAACCTTTTCAAGAGCAAAAAAGCAGAGGGACCTGTTGACCGGCGTTATTTTTTTGCATCTAACATTTCTCAAAAATGCACCAGTAATTCCAAAAATCAGTCACAGGAACGATTGCAGAAGGTGTCGCCGTTAGGGATAAAACCAAAGTTCCGGTCAGTATCTGCGTTTCAACGTATTGTCACTTCATTCAGAAAGGCGTATTCATTAACGAGAGAGCTCATCAGATCTTTTGATAACTGTAGGGAATGGAAAATAACTTATTGTTAATTAAATGGCATATTTATTATGTGTAAAAAAATGTAATTATATTGTATAAACGTATGACGCGTGTGCCCTTTAGAGAACACACGGCTATGTATAGTTGATCTGAGATGCAGACGTAAATTTCTTACTTCTTACTCCTACTTGTTTATCAGTCCATGGAAAAGAATGATAGCAGAGATCGATTCCGACTTTTCTAACACAGAAACAAGGGCCAATGAAACCGGGAGAGAAGCAAATCGAACAGACCAATACATAGCTACCCGTTTTACGGTACATGGGTTTTACCGAATCCCACGTAATATACTGAGTGTTGACTTCCGAACGCTACGTAAGTCTATCCGAAATGTGGTGGAGTAAGGCTGACGTACCATAAAGAGTCACGCGTTGCCGTACTTTCGCTAAGTAATCTCTTTGGCCGGGCATTTATAGGCATACATCTAAACATTTTAAAATAATTAATTTGTACGTTTGTATAATAAAACTGTGACAATATTTGTACTCATGCAATAAATACGACAATGTGAAACAGAGTGCTACTGTGTGTAGTAGTAGGCTATACGACTTTCAGGGACATCATACATCTGCAGGCACCAACGAGTTATCGCAGGCCTAATTCGGCGTGCGACGATGCCCTTCTACTACAGTTAATAGTTTAGAAATTCACAAAGTTTCTGCTTATGAAGCCTGATTGGGCTAAATGTGAACATAACAACGCCGATGAGTAGATAGCTAAAAGTATGAATAAGGGTCTTTGGAACCCAGACTTTTGAGTGGACCAAGTTAACCGAATGCAAGGCTCTAGTGAATAGACGCGTTAGTCAAGAACGTTCTGATCGACAAACGGAAAAAAATATCGTTACAACCACATAAAATTTTTTACAGGGTTTATCCTTGAGATAGTTGTAATCTCAGTATTTAGGTTCGGCTGTATAAGGAGCGTTCAAATGCTGGATCCACATTACACAAACCGTGCAGCCACAAAAAAAGTAATTCATCAATTTTGCTCCTCTTATCATCTTCTATTTTACTTATTACAACTAATGGTCTTATACCTAAATAAAATACGTTGAGAGAAATGACTGTGTAAAGAAAATTCAACGGAGGTTAGACGGAGAACGGATGGGAGAAGTCCTACAACTCTACCAGATACGTTTGAGCCATCCTGTCTGCCTAAAAAAGTATAGGAATGACAAAAAAAAGGCCGGTTTTGCACATCTAAATGCCAACATATTTATGTAATGTATGTGCTTGCATTGAGTATATTACCCCTTTCGATGAGTACGACTAAATGCTATATCGCTTTATTGATCACAGAGGCAATTGGCAAAAACCATATGGTGATATCATTGTGGTAATGATGCGTCGGCAATTTCCACTCAGATTATGCTTCTTTGTAGGGCATTGGTTCATGCGTGTTTGTTTCCGTCGACCAGCCGCATTGATGCGAATCTAGTCTGGGACAGTTCTAACAGGAACAATCCTATGTGCTTGCGCGATCGGCTGCAGAGCACTCTCATGAATGCTTATGGTCACTATAGCAGCTGACGAACACTTTCCCACCGCCACCGAACAAAAGGGTCCTGTCGATTATCCCACAGCTGCAACGACTCGGCCACTCTGTTAACATCTATATTGCACAATACGCAAATGGTGGGTGTGCACTGTTACCTACCTAAATGTATCTCGTATGTACCTATTCATCAGTAAAGGACGTACAAGGAAAACAGGACAACAATGGCGGAATAAGTGGCACGCCGTTTTCTTCGTACTGGGAAGGCAAGCCTGGCTTAGTCTCACATGCAGTGGCAGGCGGCATCAATCAACGGCCTGTAGGAGTAGTCACTAGCTAGGAGTCACAGAAGCAGAAACTCCGAGGATAACGACACGGCTAGTAGCAAACAAAATGATTGCGGCCGACATAACAACTGCACCTTTTCGCCATTTGTGACTGTGTGGAACAGTAGTCCTTTGGTGACCTTGTTGAGGTCGGCCGTGTTAAGGCACCCAGAAATACAACAGGACGATAAGCAGGAGATGTACCTGGTTGCTCGTTACTACGAGACGAAGTATAAGTAACAATGTAGCCAGATAGGTGGACGGTGCTTTGTTAACAGGCGTGTAGTAGTTATAGCAGCAGCCTGCGTCGCAGCTGTAAAGCGCTAATGATTTTGTTGTTGCAGGTGGAAGGTTACGGAGAAGAACGTGAAGACGTAGAAGCAATATAACATATGCATTCGTTAGTGCGAGAACCCAAGTGAACTATTCCCCCAACGAAGAACCGCTTTGACAACAAAGTACAGAAAAAACAATATAACAAAGAGTAGTAGAAAAGCGTGCAGTTCTACTATTGAAATGCTTAAGATCGGCTACCGTTCCCATTAAACTGCTTGGCCCGATAGTATTCCATGAGTTCTAAGTTTGGAAATTCATAGCTCTAAAGGGGTTCCAGTTCAAAAGGCGTTTCATACACTTAAACTATGGTATGTTTTGCTCTGTGAAATCAGCTCTATTACCAACTTTTACAGATTCAAAAATAAAGAAAAAGCCTTCTTAGAAATTCAGTGAGATGAAAGGCAGATAATCGTGAAACAAAAAAGCCGACGAATAATTTTATAAATAAATTTTGCTTTAAAGGTGATCGATCATATGTCTATGTGGCCTTTTTCCTACTAAGTCCTTCTTTGTTCTGCAATCTGACCTATTTGTTGTACGCCTTCATTTGTATAACATTATACCGATCAATGGATCATACGTGTGGGCTCTGTAAGTTCCATCAGAACTTTGACGCGGATCTGAGATTTTACACATTATTTCCGCTCCGGCGTCGTGTGCCTGGCTTGTCTGTGCGATGAGATCGGATAAATAAGTTATATATCGAGTAAATAAAATGCGATCTGCATTGGGCTTTCAACCCTGTCCATACAGAGAAGCATTTTAATTGAGGCGGAATTTCGTATGGTATCATTGAACAAACGCGTCGCCGTCTATCTAGTTTGAGCTAGTCTTTTGCGAAGAACTCGGGAGGTTTTTTCCATACACGGGCAATCGTAGTTTGTGAGGTAGACGCTAACCTTTCGCTGCAGATTGGTACTGCAAAGATTTTATGTGAGCAGTAGTTGATGTTTCAAAGTTGCTATGGCTTCAGTCGACACTTTAGTATTCCCGACGAGAACAATAATAATAATAATAATAATTTGACGGATCCGATTAAATCCAGAGGGTAACAGGTCAGAGAAAAACCGGCGTTGCTTATGTTGTTGGTGTAACAGCGATTGATGGACAAACGCGTACACACAGAGTGGTAACGCTAATGTTCTTATAAGATCAGATAGCAGAACCAACAGTCTTCTCATTCTGTCTCACTCGATTTGTGTCTTTATTCATCTGGACCAAACTACTAGCCACTGGGATCATCGTCGAGGTGATCGCGGTTATGAAGATTATTTGTATTATCTTTATTAGGGTGGCTTATTATTGTTCACACTGTGATAGATGGGTTGTTTTTACGACCAACTTATGGATTGTGTACGTTTTCCGGTTATTACGATCGTTATGGATTGTCTGGCCCTAGCCACAGAGGATTTACGGAACACCTGCCTGAGGAGCCAGCCAGCCAGCCAGCCAGCACACACTGAATAATATTTTATCTAGTTCATCATAGCTTGTCACCGTTCTGCATCGTATGATAATCGTAAGGAGTAGAGTACTTCGCCAGTTTCATACACGTAAAAAAATACCCATCAACATACATGCATTGGTCGGGAAAACGTTCGTCAGCAAAGTGGATCACCCGAGTCATCATCGTTGGTCCATAGATTAACTAGTCAACTGTGCTGACATTTTGTTATGAACGATAATGATATTTAAAGCGATCGTACGTAGGCCCGCGTTCACTGAAAGCTACATCACTGCCAACTTGTTTTTGTATTATCAGTGCATAATATCTTGCTATTCTCCATATACCGATATTTTTGATTTTATGTGAAAGCGTTTAATACTGTGCTCCATACCATATCGCCGTCGAAAAACTAGAGAATTTTATCAAACCATCATATGCATCATTTATCATATTATTATATCAACAAATATATCATGCGTTGCTGCGCGTAAGAGAGGGTACTTGCTTTGCCAACAACCTACAAACATGCGAAGCTCTAGCATCTTCTAACCGTCACAAACACAATCTGATTCTAACTGTTTCAGGGCGTTGTTTATCTTGACGATGTGCGCCTATTGGACGACGCCATCATGGACACACTCGGACCACGCTGGGCTGTTTTGGCGCCCAAAGATTTCTTTCCCGGTCGACCCGACATCACCCACCATTCCGGACGTGCATTCCCACGTGATCGATGAAGCTGTCGATGAGGCCCAAACGGTTATCGTACAGAACAAACTCTTCGAACGAGCCTCACGTTAGTAACGTATTGTAAAAGATTATCTAATTCTCTGAGAATATGTGGCTAAATTTTTGGTGAAGTTTAAGTCGGTGCTGCCTCCGTTAAGCAACCTTGCTGCTTGACGCAACGATAACATAAATTTAACGTGTTCGCCTGCTACATTTAAAGATACAAGAAGCGGTCTGGGCTTGAAACCTAAAAATGACGGACCAAAAAATAGATAGACCCTTCGCTCCGGGCTACGAATTAGCCATCTGAAGTAATGCTAAACGGCAGTAGCAGATCGAGAAGCTTGAATCACTTATTTGTTTAAATTTCCGCTGACGAGCCCTTTTAGCAACACGAAGCGAATCATGTGTACCGCCCGCCTAAGTCCAGTCTTGAAACTAAATATTACTCGTTGATTCGTTGACAACATTTATGAGGGTCAGTATAAATTGGCAGTAGTGAGAAAATAAATTGCAATTTAACCTAGCAAAAGTAGTCCTCTGCTTTCTTGTAGGTATAGTTAGGTTTATGCGAGCAGGGAACGACACACCTACGAACGCGGCATTCGCATGTACGTAAGTGAAGGTCCAGGCGTACTTATGAAGGCTGACGCCTTTTTCGTTTCTAAAATATGTATCTTAACATAACCGGTCATATTCTAAAAATGTTTTTTTTTTTTAATTTATATACAGAAAAAATAGAGATACTTCTTGGTAGAATTAGTGAAGGACCGAATGAATTTTTTAATTTTTAAATGATGCGAAATGCAAATGGTATTTTTAGTAAATACTACCATGTGGGAATCCAGGTGGTTTCTTGAAGAAAAAAACTAAGGACGCTGTGCTTGTTTAAAACATTTAGGTAAGAGTAATCGTTTGAATAAACTACTCAGCGTGTGATGGTATTGCTGGCAATGCCTTATCTGGTTCGCCTGAAGATCAGCGCAAATTAAAAAAAGTATCCAATCTGCTAAGTGGATCGCGTATTATTTATTCATACATCAATCATATAGCTACAGCATTTCAACTTGGTTTCGTCAGACGCACTTATCTCCATTATATGCTTCCCTCGTTGATACTAGCTTTAATTGATAATGTATATATTTATCAATGGTTGTTTTGTTCTTAGTGATTAAATTTCGGTGTACTGCTACTTGCTGCACCATGCTAGGTACACCGTTAGCAGAAGCTCGTGGTCATCGTTCTTCGTAAGGGTTTACCCATCAGACAACTGGAGTAATTTTTCTTTGCAAAGGCCGGAAGGCAAATTGATTTTATCGTATATAAGAGAAAACTAAATTCTAAGTAAAGAAGATAAGATAAGATAACATAACCAAATTGATCCTAATCGAATTTATCAAATATTCGCATAATCCCTTATTCTTAGGGGTTTGTAATTTTCACATAAATTGTAATATTTTGGTTAACCAAACAAATTGGACGCAATGCGTTACTAAGTTTTTTTTTTTCTACAAATCGTCAGTCTATTAGACTAACGAAACGTTTAAGATGCGGTTTTTTTAAGAGCTCCGTCATAAAAAACACAAACATCTATAGTGAAATATTTGCTGTTCTTCTTTGTCACGAAACCTAGAAGGTTATTTAGCACTGTTCAGACCACTAAATCCAGGTGTATAGACTAACTCGCAGGAAATTATTCGGTCTATTTATAAATGTGACCTTTCTGTTAGTGCTCCTGTGATAATAAAGATCTTTTTCGTTATGTACTCGAATGGATTTTTATATATGTATGGTTAAGACATCTGCAATGTTAGTATATGCCATGGTTTCCGGATATAGCGGAATATTGTATTGTATGGACGTGTGCGCTCACGTAACGTAAAGATTATTTTAGTCAGAACCGTCATTATAAAGTCCAAAACAACCACTATGAGACTTACAGCTGTGGGGCGCTTATACGCATTTCAGTATCGAATAAAGCCCACGGATATCCGATGTGCCCAGCGGCTCAACGTCACATGCAGTTTCGAGCTGCAAAATCACAGGCAATACACATGGACGATATGTCTTCTATTTTCGAGGAAACGACAAAAATCCTTTCGAAAAAGTGAGTAGTAATGCTTATTTATCGGTTCGGTCTATAATTGTTTGTGCCGAGGAGAACAGCTTCGAAGATTCCAAGGCACAAATTGCCACTTTAGTGTGTATAAATGCATGTCCTAATAAAGAGTGTCCTAAGCCTATACTTAGAATTTGATGATGGCATTATAGATCGTAGCTATGCCAATACAAACAGTGCGCTCGCCACGTATACAAACAAACATTTTCAGTGACGAAAGTAATCTAGCAAGCCAACACTTTAGCTCTGTGTACTATGCTACGCTCTGCACTAAATCTGAAAATTGTGTTTCCAGCTAAATGTTGTTATTAAGTACAATACCGTGGATACACCATGTACCTATTTGAAGATAAGATAAATCCATCATCATTTGCACTCGTAACGTATACAAGTATGTTTCCTCCAAACGGTTTCCAAAAGGGCAATAGCGGACTGTATTGTAAGGTAGTTCCGTTGTAAAAATATGCCTGCAGGTTAAATTTTACAATGGAAGTACCGTACAATATCGTTACGATACGCTCGAGAAAGTGCGTTATATTAGTGAGACAACGTAGGTGCTCGTTGGGCCGTACGTCCGATGTAAATCTTTACGGGAAAGTTGTTTCCGTTTTAATCAAATCTGTGAAAAGCACAGCATAGCCGAGAGCAAATAGAAGTAAAATTCAAAATCAACCTCTTTACGTGTTCGGTAGTTTTTTTTTTAGTTAGCAAGTCCTTTCAGAATATTTAGTACGTAACCTAGGAATTTAGTAAAATATATAGGTTTTGTTATCTAGAGTTTATCAGGAGTATTTATTCACTGATAGGGTTGGAAAAGAGGCAAAAATCATTGGTAACATTTTTCCTTCCCGATATTATCAGTAAAAAACGTATATTAACAGAATTTCATAAATCTAATATTGAATATTTGTCTCAGAATGAAGATGTTTTGGGAAGACGAATTTCACGGATTGGCACGAGCAAACCTCGCCGGATCAAAGCTTGAACACGCCGCGCAACAGTGTCATCATCATTCTAACCTAATTTGCTCCGACAAACCCTACCGAACGGCCGATGGATCGTGCAACAACCTTGAGCACGCTGAATGGGGAAAATCATTCACTTGCCTTCGACGACTGTTGCCGCCCCGCTATGCTGACGGTTCGTTGTAGATGTATACGGACATTCAGGGTATCTCAGAACAATGTGTACGGTGGCGTCAATTGTCTGCAAGAATTTGTTTTACCTCTCATTTAAGGGAACTTTGATGACAATAGTGAATTTTTAGTTGTAATAACATAGAGGACTTGCACGCTATCATCGTGGTGTAGGACTACATCTTGGTGAGAGTCTTCTAAATCGATGGCTTGGACGAAGGGGTCTCGTAGAATACCTTGCCTGTTTCCCACAACTGACGCCAAATGACTTTTTTCTTGTGGGAACATCGTATAGATCATTGTTACGCCAGAAAACCGACGACATCGGAAGGCTTGAAAGCTATAGTTGAGCAAGAATGCATCACAACACCAAATTATCAAATGTTTATCAAAGTGCATGAATCTACAGCCTGCCGTTATCAACAGTGAATGGACCAGAGGTTGGGTGCAAGTTGTACTCTTATAGAGCGACCGCAACTCCCTTCATACGGATAAAGTTATAAAGAAAAATGCTATTTCCTTAACGTCCGAAGAAGCACATACTATCCACGTGTCGGTTTTCTTTATTCAAGGTTATGCCATCACAAGGCCCTGCAGCGTATTACACCTGTTTCTGTATTCTACCTAGAGGGTTGAGATTAGGGCGACATGGAACGGGGGCTCTTTATTATAGAGACTACGAAGCGACAAGCTAATCTTGAACACAATCATGGCCGCCACGCCACGCCAAGCCACGGGCATCAGGACACAACTTGTGCTCCCGGTTGCCCACTGCATCAGCGTCGTTAAATCAACTTTACCATCGTCACATCACTGATCTACAAACATGCTATGCATACGATATTGGGAAGGGGTGCGATCCTGTTTACAAAGGCCTCTCGTTCTAGTTGTTAGTCGCTGAGTGTTCTTTTCTTACTATAGAATCTGATTACTACGCTGAAATTGAATTGTTTCTACAGAAGCAGCCATGTATTGTAGAATGTAGAAATTAACAGTTGTTTTATCAATGATTTCGTTAAACTCAGGGTTAAAACTATGTTTTAAAATCAGAACGATGCATTATTCATTCGCAAACGTTTTAGACTTCTCTAGAATTTTGATGAAATCAGATATTTTAACATAGGTAAGAGCGTATGTTTTCTTTATTGGACAATAGCGTTTTTCAAATAATGTTGATTCACAGTTTTTTTTTTTTTTATTATTATTAAGCCTTTAGAGTTTTTGAGATGTACGTAGGTCAGATAGGTAGGGCAATTTTCGCTTTCCAGCCAAATTTTAAAATTTCGAATCCTATGAAACAGTCAAGTATTTCATCTAGCTTTTCCTAAACAATAAAAATGGTACGCTTTCAAAAAATGACAGCCAGCTTAGCCTCTGCGAAAGCTATATTCTGAAAAACAAACCTGGGGGCTAAATGAACCATTACGTTTCGGAACCAAATGCCATCCATGCTAATCAAAGCTCTGGGAGGATCACGTGACCTCACAGTGTGGTTATGTTTATAAACAATACGTGTATACGTGAGGACACCATATAATCACTTTTAGTAACGACCTACCGGATGCGATTATTATCAAGATTGATTTTAACAGCACAAAGAATTACCCGGATAAAACAACATTGTCGACAGTACTATGAATCCGATCACGGATGATAACTGAGCATGGATTATTATTTACATCAGAGTCATGCAAAACTACAATAGTTATTGATTTGTTTTTTTGTTTTCACTTCTTAAACAAAATACGATTTGTGCATGTGCCAGTACTTAGGCTATTCGTATTGTGCAACATAAACTTACGTAAGGCCATATGAGGCGTGCCTTTCATTGACGTTTTTAGAAAATAATTACTATTAATGAACCTATTTAGGTATGGAATAGAAGAATCTTCGCGAATGTAATGACAAAATTTTTAACAACAATAGCGTTATATAAACATATGGCCTTATCTTCCTTTGGGTTAATTTAGCCATTCACTACCGATACAAGCAAAACATTTTTTCGAAAATCCTAGATATAAGTTCCCGTCAGTAAATTTAGCGCGTACACCTTTGTTATCAATTATGTAAACTGAGTTATAGGGTACCATACCCATTTGACCCTTTTTGCCTTCAAGCGGCTTGCATAGTGGATAAATACCACTCGAAAATACTTCTCTCGAACATATAGTTTGTCTGTTGACAATTTATTTCTTCTAGGAGTGTCGATGCCCCGAATTTCGGAGACGGGTCTTCAGTTGCCAAATCCTCGTCTGGTATCTACAACAATCCACGTAGATCTGGATCGCCCCTCAAGACACGTATCGCACATGCTTATGCAGTGGGGACAGTTCTTAGACCATGACTTTGCGCTCTCCCCGATCATGAGCCATCCTGAAGAAATTGTGGATCTCGGAAGTGAGTTTTCGTATTAAAGCTTCAGTCATAGTGATTTACATACTCGAGCTGTTAGTGAATAAATCAAATTTTAATCTTTATGTTTGAAGGTTTTCATGACGTGCCATCAGGCTATATACAAATCGAAAATATAACCAGTAACCAATTACCTATAAAATTTGAAAGTTGTCAATTAACTATCCTTATTAGACCCAAACGACGTCGTTGATTGCTGTTCTCCGAACAAACGCCATGATCCAAAATGCTTCTCGTTCGATATTCCTGAGAATGACAAGTTCTTCAGCAAATACGGAGAGCACTGCATGAACTTCCCACGGTCTGCTCGCTGCCCCCAGTGCGCTCTAGGTAAGTCCATATGAAGTCCATATATCGCATTAATTCTGTGAGTAATGGCCTCACAACCGTTATATGTTTGGGTTCTAAGAGAGAATAGCGGTACTTGCACTATAAATCATGTCCCTTAATGTTAAGTTATTAACTTTAAGTAATTGTATACTAGTAATTCCGGTAACGCGAATTTCAGAAGCCTAATATTTCGAACACATTGAAATAACGCTTCTGAATATAATTAGACAGGAATAATCTGCCTCTGCGGCATACGTTTGTCCCTGTTTACATTTGTAGCATGTGTCTATACGAATATACGTATCGAAAAAAAAATGTCTATTTGCATTGTATGTATAAGAAAAGATATATCTGTTCGTTTTTACCGTTCAGGCTTCAATGGATAAAAAGCTGGAGGTCTGAGAAGGTGTACATTATATGATAATAGTCGATTATGTGAACAGTGGTCTACCATCGACAGCAGCAGCAGCAGCAGGAGATCCTACGTTTTGTTCTATTGCACTAAAGCAACACAGAGGCCAGTGTTAAAGTGAAGAACTGATTCTTTAGGCTGGTTTTTCGTCATAGGTCCTATCATGGCCGGGCAATCGCTCAACGAAAACCTACTTACAGTAAAAGGTGGTACGCATTGTACGCATGGTGTGGTTGCACGCATTCTAATGGTGGCGCATTAGAATGCGTGCAAATCATAGCATTCGCATCACGGCTCTACAGCCTAGCAACGAATTGCTTGTACAACTATGTTCGCTGCTGACGTCCTTTCCCTTTTTCTGACGATGTACGTCATCGTCGGTATAACCCCCACTCCGTCATCTCGCACTTTTTGAGCAAGGCTTGGACCCTCTTAGTGTAATCCAATGCTCAAGTAAATACTCATGCTGGAATTGAGGACTTCACCGCGACCGCAGCAACGTCAAAGAACAATGGCGACCATTTGTCTATGCAAACAGTCGATTATTAAGAAACATAAGTTGTCCGACAATAGTGCATGAGAAGAATATCTGATTGAAAAGCTTCAATCTTCATCCTTACTTGAAATGTTTCTTCTGCTTGTATATCTATTCGAACTTAGGAGTTTTTGTAGCTTCCAGTTTGTCCATTTAGAGAAGGCGCTACAAAATTCACGTGTCCAGCTGTCGACCTCCTAGAGACAAGTTCAACGGAACTGTGTTCCATTAGGATCGCCTAGGCGTAAAGATATTGCGCTAATCGACGCGCCGCATATCGCGTTGTGGCCCCGTCTTATAAATATATTAAAAAACTCGTCATATCAATGCTCTTCCCCTACTAAAACAGATACGACACTAGGACATACTATTAATTAATCTTTATCCAACTCATTGGAAATATCCACCGTTTTATTACTTCAATCTGCGTTTAAATGGTCTACTTTGCTCGCTTGGGCCTGTTTCTGAGGTTTTGTCGAGATCAGGTATTATTAGGCGAAGTTAATTGCGACCGCCATTAAGATTCTGGGTTCCAGACGTTTGTCTATAAAAAATAATCACAATTCTGGTCACATACGACATATTTGTAAAGAAAAAAATAAAAATAATGATCTGGTCTTTGAAAAAGAAATTTGACAATCTTCTTGACTGTCGATATAAGTTGTAATTCGTGTTCTGAGCTCAATGGTATTACAGAATTAATATTTCTAAGGTCTAGCTATCAAACAGCAACTGCATTGTAAGTTGTGAAGAATAGGAGTGGAAGCGTTTTCTCAGAAAAATCTAAAACTATATCCATGTTTATTTACATGCGTTTTCAGGTCCCCGCCAGCAGATTGATGCACTAACGTCATTTATTGATGGTTCAAATATTTACGGTAGCAATCAAGAGGACACGTACCGTCTGCGTACCCTTGCTGGAGATGGGAGGCTCAAGTTCGATGTTGGACAGAGGGGCGACATGATTTTACCTGCTTCGTTCCATCCAACCCGCGATAGGTGCTCACGACCCGAGGAAGGAGATCTCTGCTTCAGAGCTGGTATAAAAGTTTCTCCAATTTATTGTATAGAGTTGTTAGAGTAACAGAGTAGCCAATTTATTGTATGCGGAAATATTATTTGGTCTTCTTCGTTCGATTGACGCCGCATCGGCGTGGGCTTTCTCTTAGTCAAATGCATACGAGTTTGATCGGATAGTGCTTGACTTTCCCGCTGTGCATGATCGTTCGTATGGCTCAGGTAATATTTACAAACTACGAATACAAGGTAGATCGTGGTGGGACTAAAAACCCGTCCGTGTTTACTAAATAGATAGTATAATAAATAAATTAGCGCTATACAGTGCCTCGTCTTTGAATTAGAACGGGAGGTGTGTGCAGAATTTCTCAAGGATTGTTCTCCTTTTTTTCTATGACGCCGTCATGTTACAGGCGACGAGCGTGTAAATGAACAGCCTGGACTCACTGCCATGCACACACTCTGGCTGCGTCATCACAATGGACTTGCTGATAAATTGGCCCGCCTTAACTCTCACTGGGAAGATGAAAGGATATTTCAGGAAGCCAGGTAAGTTGCATCAGTAGACAGCTAATGGATATCGTACGTACGAAAGATGGATATTTACCATTATAATTTCGTTTCATTTGAACCATTTTGCTCACCGCTTAAGCAAATCTAGTCGAGCGTTTTTTTTCAATGCATAAAATGAAAAAGTTTATTGACAAAATTTGTTTAGTATTATATTTACCAATAAAATTTAATGAAGTTATCATATCTAAATAAGCACCTTATTGCTATTACTTGCAGCAGTCGCGTAACGACGATTCCGTATTTGTTTGTCGCCTTACGATATAGTAAAACCACAAAATACACGCATACGAACAAAGCACCCCATCGCAGCTAGCACGATGATTTGTCTGATGATTAATAATTATTTGAAAGCGGAGGATTGCCCTATAGTGGGCTGATTCGAAATTTTGACTGCTGAGAACGTATCCAAGTAAATATGTTCAGGTTTGAACTATCGACTCTAAAATCAGCGCAAAGTTGTCTGGTTGAAGAGCCAGATGCTAGCAGCTTTTGTCGCTGTAACTGCTACCGCCACGGTATTTTAGATTTTTTGCCTTTTATATTCAGATATCTATGGTATTCAGTTTTCTGGGTCGATATCTATAGGCTAACCCTTGATAATCTGCAATTGGGTTTCACCTTATTATCAGTTGCTAAATATCATAAATTGTCGTTGTGTAGAATGTGTGAATAAGTTGTGACATGGATAGATTTATACTGTCGTGCCGCACTGACAATTTTGAAAGAATCAGAGATATGACCATTATAACATTGTGTTCATAGCTTAGAATGGAAAAATGGCAAGTAGACTGGAGCTTGTTCTACACCTCTACTCGGCCGGCCGGCCGGCCGGCCGGCTGGCTGGCTGGCTGGCTGGCGAGCGGATATTGAAGTCGTTCTTACTTCTTCCCATAGCCGGCTTTAGCGGTTTTGTCGAACGATTTCGGGCTCCACGACGATCTTTGTTTGTTCATAACTTCTAGAGGCGTAGGGAGAAGTAACGGCAGGACCTTCAGTTGGAGCTGTGAAGTGAAACGGTTGAGTGAATGATGGGTTAAGCGTCAGTCACGAACAACAGCTGGCCGCGTCTTGGAAACAGGCGGGTAGCTTAAGTGAGGCTGGACACGTCGCTGAAAGTGATGATCAAATTTAGGAGAGACGTCCGTTTAAGTGACGAACGAATAGACAATGCAAATATTTAGTATGGCAATCGAGGATACTGCACCAGCAGCAGCAATGTGTCAGCGGTAGGAGCGCCTCTGACAAAGGACACACCGGCCAGTGAGCCGGATACAGAGAAAACAGCGCTTCCAGATCTTCTTCTCTTCTCTCCCAGAGTTCTCTTCCTTCTTCCCAGAGACCAACTTTCCTGGTTTGATCAATGGTGGCTGGGGTTGATCTTGTTTTAGGCGGGTGTTGCTGTAACAGTCAATGTGGTATATGTCGGTAATTGTCCGTGACAAATTAAACAATAAACCGAGTTACAGTCATCTTGTAGACTTCAATATGTGCCTGTCTATAGTTGTTCACGGTCCACGTACATTGCTATAAAAATATGCTAACTATGTATCTATTAATTAGCTTCACCTACAAATCGAACGCAAAGAAAGGCGGAAGCGTAATGTATGGTTGTGTAATGACCGCCAATGGAACGGTTATTAATCCGCAGATATAGTTTCACCGATGGATATATATTAACGCACGACGCGTCAGCTTTCCTGTGTTTTGGCATTTTTCGTGGTGGTGGTGGTGGTACATGTCGAACTGATGGTTTTAGTGGGAAAGCTTCGCTTATAATTAGTATTGATTAACATTAACTGTGCGGTTTAGGCGTATCGTAATAGGCCAAATCCAACACATCACCTACCAGGAGTTCCTTCCACTTATCCTCGGTGATGCATTCTATCGAGAATTTGGCCTGGAGACACTTCCCTATGGCTACACAACATACAACAAAAACATCGATCCCACCATCCTCAACGAATTTGCCGGTGCTGTGTTCCGGTTTGGCCATACAATTCTTAACGGGCACTTTATGGAGGTCGACACGCACGGTAACATTAAGCGAATTAAGCTGCAAGACAACTTCTTCAAGCCGTTCGAGTTCCGTCACGGCAAAATGGAGAGGATCATGCGGGGCCTTCAGAAGCAGCCTTCGCAGGTGTTCGATAACTTCATTACACATGACGTCACCAACCACTTGTATCGTCTCTCCAATGAATCATTTGGTCTTGATCTAATTGCCCTCAACATTCAGCGTGGACGAGATCACGGTCTTCGTGGATATACCGATTACCTCAAGGGATGCTTTGGTATCGAGGTCAATACCTTTGAAGACCTTGACAATGTCATGCCGCGTCCTGTCCGCGAGCGTCTGGAGAGCCTTTACGCGTGAGTACTCCTTGCCGCTTTCAATTTAGAAAATGTATAGAAAAAATTTAACAAAAAAAACCCCCGGCACTTCGTAAGTATTTCGCTTATACCTTTGTAGACAGGAAATAAGTTTAGAAGTCGATCATTATAGAGCAACGTTGATTATTAGACAATATCACCATATTAATTCTCCTTCTGCTAAGTGATTTTCTCAGCATTTCTGATACTATGCATTGAAGTGGGCCGAAGTCACCTGATTGGGGAATTAATTAACTAACGGCGGGACTTGCACCAACTGGATGGGAGATTTTTTCACTCTTAGTTTCTTTTGCAACACAAGTTGTCCTGTGTGCTTTCGATATTATTATACAATTGACTCCTATTTTTTGGAGTAAAAGTAATTTTTTTTTATAGCTGAATGAGTTACACAAACATTTACGTGCCCGCCTGTCTTTGCAGCAGGCGGACTGCTTAGAAAAATCAAAGCCTTAGTTAATCGAACCCAAGGAGGCTAAAAAAACGTTCTCGCATCCTCGATCAGCTTCATAAATGTTGGCCGAACAAAATAAGCAGTTATGTCCTTTCACGTCCACACAAACACACTAACTACAGAATGGCGTTTGCCACGACGCATCAGTCCATTTATAGAAGTGTTATAAGTGCTTCTGCTCTCTATTCTTGCAGCAACGTTTGCAATTGCGAACAGTGTAGAGGGGGTCCTCTTTACCCTGGCCCTGGCACTAGTGTCCGTGTCGGTAGGACTGCTGTTGCTGTTTCCAAACTCTGCCATTCCTGATAAGTGACTCCGCGAGATTGTAATGCTTCTGCAGGCTTGATTCCTTTCGGGCCCTTTTCCCTTTAATAAATCAAGCAGGGGCTCTAGAGGGTAATAAGAGAAGTCATCTTGAACGACGAG
Source organism: Varroa jacobsoni (assembly GCF_002532875.2). Lineage (NCBI taxonomy): Eukaryota > Metazoa > Arthropoda > Arachnida > Mesostigmata > Varroidae > Varroa > Varroa jacobsoni. The sequence goes on from NW_019214094.1 coordinate 294,168, forward strand.
AACGCCCTGGACGTCCTTAATCAAGTGGACGGGTATATACACGACGGTCGAGCAAATCGAAAGGATCGCCAGTGTCAAGGATTACAGACTTGCTGTCATTATATAGTTAGTTACATGTACCACAATGGTCCAAGAGGCGTGGTAAAAAAGGCAAATTGTCATTCTATACCAGGACTTTCGAAACTGAGTAGAGTTCAAGTCAAACCAAAACGGAATAGAGAAGTTCAGCGGAGCAAAAGAGAATAGGGCTGTCCTAAAGCTTGAACAGATTGCGACCTGATATTGATGCATGCGCTAGAATAACTACTTCGAACTACGGAACGCAATACGTTTCAAATGTTTTCCTCTAGATTTTTCGAAGTTGTTCTACGGTTTGGTAAATTACTTTCGTAGTTTCGTAGGTACCGTACCAGTGCTAAACACCTGTCTAGGAGCATAACGATTTCACATATCTGTCATTATTCGCATGGAAAGCGGGCGATCAAGTTATTGTTATTGGTAGCTATACAGGTTATACAGATGGTAACATAACTCTCGCGTTTGTTCGTTGTCATTTTGTTTTTATATTGTGGTTACAGTCACGTGAACGACATTGATCTGTTCACTGGTGGTGTGTCTGAATACCAGCTGCCAGGAGGAGTCGTTGGTCCTACCTTTGGCTGCATTATGGGAATCCAGTTTTGGAGACTGAAGTATGGTGACCGCTTCTACTACGAACATGGCGGACAAGCTGGATCTTTTACGCCTTGTGAGTAGTACATTTTATTCCCAGAATCGTTGGTCCGTCGACCCAGCAGCAATTGGCAGGACGGCTGATTACCTTCAGAAAAACCGCAATTCCAAACATCTGACATTAGATTTTTATGTGTGAGAGTCTAATCAATTTTCAGCTTCTCGGCTTCTTTGCAACGCTTCGTCGTCCTTTACTTTTTGCATATTTACCAAATTAGTCGCATCCTTGGGCGGCAGTAAACACCCTTACTTCAAGCGAGCCTGCAGTTTTATTGTAATCGTCTAGTTCCTGAATCCAACTTAACAGAATTAGTGCACTAGTTTTCGTTTTTCTCTTGCTTAATTCTCTAACTTACTTCATCAGCTAATTTAATCTACTTCTAACTTACATGCACCATAACTTGCAATGTGTTGAAGCAAATCACTCGTCCTAACCGGTCCCATTTCATATATCAACAACTAAGATTAGTTTCGAAAGGCCGTAGATATATTTCGAGCATATATATATATATATATATTGTTGGAGTGTTGCAGTGCTGACATTGACATACATAAATATGATCCCTATTTTGGTCGTTTGTGATTTCAGCTCAGTTGACGCAGATCCGTAAGATCACGATGGCCAAGATTGTTTGCGATAATAGTATAGGTCAGCAGTTCTCTCAGCAGTGGTCACTGCAGATGGTCAGTGAGAATAATCCTGAAATTCCGTGCGAATCGTTCGCCGATATGGACATGAGTAACTGGATCGAACACAGCGCCCGCTAAAATTAGCGGATCGTCTAAGAAATACCATCATCCTAACTACCAACGATGTCGACCTCATCAACTAAATCCATTGTGTCATTCAAATTATTACTCGTTGACTGCCGAATCCGTTGCTGCTGTTCCTGTCAAGAGAATCGCACACATCTCAACGAAAGACCCAGACTCGTGTCACATCTACTTCCTGGCGTCGACAAGACGATATTATAGTACAGAGCTCTATATATGTGTGTGTGTGTGTGTGTGTGTCTGTCTGAGTGTGTATATATAGAT
>NW_019214095.1:0-161476 GCF_002532875.2 Varroa jacobsoni
CAACTGTTAGATGCACTCAGGCTCCAAGAGAAGTTCCTCGCTTCGAATAAAGCAACTAATAATCATGGAATCTGCGATTAACTTGAGCTTCCGGTAGCAGCAGACGAGAACAAAGCAGCTCTTCACCAGATTTTAGGTCGCTAAAGTAGGCAGGGCTTGCACCATTTGAAGAAATTTCGGCGGCTCTAATCTCTGAACCTAATTTTACTACCTTTTGAGTCACAAAAATGCATTTCTTAGCTTTCATCCGTAGGACGGCAGAGTCGACGGCTCCCAGCATTACCTTCTGATGGAATTATGCCTAACGGCGATACCGGACTCGAAACTCAACACATCGAGAGCATTTCCTTCAAATGCGTCATACAGAAAAAGTACCCTTTCCGCTATTTTCGGTCACGTGTCAGTATTTATTTGAGTACTTCTATGACTACGTAAACAACGACAATTTTATTTGGCGAAGTCACAGTACACGTTCTTGTCATGAACTATTTGGCCCCGCCCTCTAAGTGCTGGGTAATCCGTGGTCCTCGTTAGTATAGTGGTTAGTATCCCCGCCTGTCACGCGGGAGACCGGGGTTCGATTCCCCGACGGGGAGAAGAATTTTTCATTGCACATTTTTTACACCGCTAGTACGCTGTAGACAAAAAGTCGCGCCAAAATAAACTGGGTCGCGTATTATCTTTGTGTTGAACAACTGTTAGATGCACTCAGGCTCCAAGAGAAGTTCCTCGCTTCGAATAAAGCAACTAATGATCATGGAATCTGCGCTAAATTTGAGCTTCCGGTAGCAGCAGACGAGATCAAAGCAGCTCTTCACCTACTTTTAGATCGCGAAAGTAGGCAGGGTTGGCATCATTCAGATCCAGCTTTGAAGAAATTTCGGCGATTCTGATCTCTGAGCCTAATTTTACTACCTTTTGATTAGCAAAAATGCATTTTTTAGCTTTCATCCATAGGACGGCAGAGTCGACGGCCCCCAGCATTTCCGTCTGATGGAATTATGCCTAACGACGATACCGAACTTAAAACTCAACACATAGAAAGCATTTCCTTCGAACGCATCATACACAAAACGCACGCTTTCCGCTATTCTCGGTCACGTGTCGGTATTTATTTGAGTACTTCTTTGACTCCGTAAACAAGGACAAATTTATTTGGCGAAGAGTCTCAGTACACCTTATTATGATCTGCTTGGCCCCGCCCTCTAACTGCTGTGCAATCCATGGCCCTCGTTAGTATAGTGGTTAGTATCCCCGCCCGTCACGCGGGAGACCGGGGTGGAAGTCTACAACGGTGAGGGCAATAGGAAATAATTAATTAAAAAATTTTGCTTAATATGTTAAACTTTCTGAGTGCGCCCTTCAGGACGTGGTGACCTGTAGTTGTCACGGTACAACAAATTGCAGCTTTAGGTCAAAGAGAACGAGTAATTAATACCCTCTGGAAACATTTTTTGGTAACTGTCAGATGTTTATCAGTTAAACACTACAATGCTGTTTATTTTAAAAGGGCTTGTTGTATCACTTAATACAAACGCACGAAATATTGTTTATAGAGTTGCGTCAAGCTGTAAAAAACACAAGGTTTTATTATCTTCAATTGGTACAGCATAACTTAGCTCTAAACGTGGCCACGAGTCACTGGGACATACTGGTTTCAAAACAGATTGTTTTTTCATTCGTCAACTTACTTCTAGATCAATAGATATCCAACTTCAATAGATATCCAAGAATAATTGTTCCTTTGTTGTTCATTAATAAATAAATATACTCGCATAGCCCGTACTAATAAGAAGTTTCGAAACCGCATGCTCTTAACAAAAGCCAAAACTATCTGTTGACTTGTTTCCTATAATATAAAGGAGCCAATGACGCACATAGGTCCGTTGAAATCCTTTGATAACCTAATCACCTCAGATGATAACTGAAAGGTTAGAGATACGGGAAACTCGTAGCAATTCTGAAGGCCCTTTGCTACGTTCGAGATCCGCTTTATTAAGATCATGTTTTGTTGACCTCTTCAAATACCTAATCTACCTTCCTAAATAATTATACTATGCTTAGTAGTAACTGTTGTACAAAGAAGATGAATATCCGGTCAGCAAAGGCAAGCTTGACGACTTCGTGGCGCATGTAACGCTTTGCGAAATCGTTTTTAGCCTTAAAAATTACATTGCCATAAAGTTTTATACTATCCTCTTTTTTCTAGTTCTAGGGCCGGCGTTGGCCTTCAAATACAATGTTAACAGGTGTTTAGCATCGTAAATTTCTTCCTATACGACCTATATATATATATACATATGGCAAGTATAAATAAAGTTAATCAAATTATCTACACGTTGAAGTACACTCTATACGAGGAAGGGCTCTGAAGGCAATGACTTGAGTCTGGTATAAATTTATGAAGTTTATGATTATAATGATAATTCCTAGTGCCACTTTGCCATTCGATGACATTCAAGATAGTTGAGGTTTGTCCACTTTTTGCCACATGCAACCCCTTTTTTATTTGTTAGATTTCAGGCAGTTTTCAAATTATACTCTCCACTTCGTAACGCTAACTATTATCCCTAATCATGTATTGTACAATCAACAATTCTACCAATTGCTACAACACGGTCAGTCACATGGAGAGTTCTCCTTATTTACATCATATAGTTCACATTGGAGAACTACTTGATTTTCGCTGTCAGGCCTACTAGTGGCGTGTGACTATGTGACGACTGTGTCATTGCCTGGCAAAGCCTAAAAGCCTTATACCCTTGCGGTCTGCCAAACGATGTACAGTTCTAGCACGCCACTGAGTGACCCATGTACCGTCGAGTCCGCCCCCTCAATTCCTATCCTTTGCTTGCGTGCATCATCACTGCCACCTCACATTGCGGACCTCACCACCAAACGGTGCACAGCCTATGAAAAAAAATGGAGACTCAAGGTACGGCAACAGGCGGTACTGTAATTTTGCCAGCTCAAACAGGTGATCGTATGCAGAAAAAAGGACGAGTGCGGAAAAGAGAAACCGAACGACGAGATCAATCGGCCAGCAATGCAGTATGCTACAACTGGCCGCTATTAACAATACGCCTCTACCAACAGCTGCAGTCACTGTCATCGCATAGGATTATTTGCGTCACGTACATTGACTTCCGTTACTAACAACGAGGAGCGTCTGGCAGCCCGCTACACGTTGCACTTGGCTGTAAAGCAGAAACGAACGCTTGTGCAACACTACAAAAGCACCGTCGTGTACTTGAGATGCTGCCGTCATTTTTGAAGTGATGATTTTGTCAAATTAACGAGTGACGACTGAGAGCTTGGATGTAAAGCGGCTCCCGTAACGAGAAATAAATCTAGTGATAGTGAAACAAAAAATTCGAGCTATACAGAGCTAGACTTATGGAGATGAGCGACGCTAGGTCCCAGCTGCGGCGACATGATGAAACGAGTAAAGGATTCAAAGTGACGGGAGTTAAACTGGAGCCCTGAACGATGCAGGATGAAAGGATGTATGATAGTACTTAGTTTTACGCTATAAGTAAGCAATATCGCCAGATCCTAGACAGACCACGAGGGTAGGTGCGATAGCAGCAATAGCGGTCAGGTCATTGGCATTTGAGTTTGGTGTCTCTAAAATCAGGCAACAAATAATAATAATAATAATGCAAAGTAAGCAAATTAGGAAACTGGAAAAAACAACATTTTATACTGCAGAAATATAATTTATTGTTGCTCATTAATAATATATGCAGGGTCAAAAGAATAAACAAAATCGTCAATGCTGAAAACATAAAAGGGTATTTAGGAGTCGTATTCGATGAAGTTTTATTCTCCATTTGTTTTACAAACGTAGAAAACATCCTTGTACCTTGACGGAATTAATTATCGCTCTCTCGTAGTTTTCCTTGTACAAATTGGAATGAACTTTTGGGCGAACTAAAGGAACTGGGGCAGTTCAATATAGCTAAGATGGCAGTAAGCATTGAAAAGTTTTCTAAGCCATTGCTAAACGCTTATTTGTATTCTATAAGCACTCCAAATATAACATCGTTGTGCATTACTGAACTTCAAAAGCATGAGCTGAAAAGATAACTTGAATTTGCCTATTACAAAAACTGCCCGGAGTAATTTTTGTTCATAATATTATTATCTGTTCATAACACTTCTGCCGATATAGAATGTCTGTATAACATACATCAAGATAATCAGGTGTTGACTTAAATGATTTATCCCAAACGTATATTTACAAACAAAATATTATTGCCCTTGTCCATAATATCTATTCATAATTCGTATCAGCATGTCATGGAAAGTAACAACAATATGAATTGATATCACAACAACTGCTAGGACATCTGCAAAGGTTGTTAGTCGAACTTCGGATTTGTCTACGAAAGGTCCGTTAACTTACTTCGCTTTGGTGGTCTAACTAGTTTTACCAAACAATTTAATCTACTCATTCGAAGTGTATTTACCCTCGACTCCCTGTACTAGCAATCTATGTTCTGCATCGACATTCCCTAAATATGTTAAAGGATTTTTGGAAAATGATGAGTTTATGTTTCTTATATTTAATCTCGTATTTGACGGGTGGTAACAGTAATGTTATTAGCGAAGGGATTAAATGAGCGAGAGCTGATTTTGCTAGCCGAAAGCTTAACTGTACAAGGCACCGCAAGGAGCAATAATAATCGTTTTGGCAATGATAACCTAACGTATTCCTCAGTTCCTGATAGGAGTAAAAATTGCCCTGATGTAAAGTGAATGTGACATTTAGCCTGAATTCCTTTGAAATCAGACCGCTACTCGTTTTACGGCCCCACTCTCCTGCTGGTGGCGTATGTAATCCTCCGAAATGTCCTTGACATTATGCTACTGCTCATACGAAGCCACAACTTTCCTATTGAGCGGGCACGCATGTGTTAAAGAACCGAACTTCTACATCAGACGATTCTGCCTCGTCGACGTATCGTCTATAACTGAAGGGGGTTGCAAACAGAAACAAACAATACCACGATATGATACGTTACTTTGATCCGAATGTTCCCTCTAGATTCATATGCGAGTGCCTATTCAATTGTCAGCTATTTTTTTTCTAAGAAAAAAGCCAATTATGTCTTGAGTACGAACTTGCGTGCTATCTAATTTTCTTCAGCTTTAATAGTATGATAAAACTCTGCTTTGCCAAGCTGCATAAGTCGGATATTTTTTAGTAGTTTTAAGTGTAACAAACGACGTAATCATTAGCAAAGATTTTAAAAAATTATCTTATCTCGAAATTCACTTTTGCAGCGAAGTGTATAATTAATTAGAACAGGTTTTCGGATGAAAATCCATACGTATATCTGATGATTTTCCACGCGAGAGTACAGCAACAGCAACATATTGAAAAACTCTTCAAAGAAGGTTAGGCTAATTCTTAGTAAAGTTTTTGGATGATTTTTCATAAAATAGTCCTAGCCGGCAAAAAATCCTTTTTTTTTTTCCATGTTTACTGAAACTTGCTACCGCGTTGTAGAAAAACATAAAGATCTTATTTTGATCATAACATTACTTTTATGTAACGGTTAGCAATTCGTTCGAGATGAGAATTTATCAAATCTATTCGGTATAATTGTTCTGAATACTTTTTTTTAATGACAAAATAGATCACTGAATGGAGTTCGGCCGGTCAGAAAGAAGGCTGCGTCTTTGATATGTTCTAACGTAATATGCAGCACTTGTACTAACCGGATAGCGAAGAAGTACTTCAGAAGCAATACTTAATCCTTTAGAATTGTAGGAAAGATAATTATACAGTAATAAAGCAAAGCTAAACTAAACAATCCAACAGCATGGTAACGATGATGAGAATGCTAGATATTTTTAACAGTATACGCGAGGGTGCGGGTCTGTTCACTAATCTATTGCTATTGGTTAATCTATTGCTATTCGTGAAAAAAAAAAAAGCTGCCTTTTTAAATTTGAATTCATTTCACTAATTTTGCTATGAAACAATTCTTCTTACACCATTTTTAGTCTATGTCGTTTGATTTCACTTCTTTTTTAAGCGTGACCTTTAAAGCGTCCTTCATTTGGGCATTGGAACTCGCTAAATTCAGTGATGTATTTATCACCCATAAAAGTTACCGCTAAATCGTTCATCGCGTGAGTGGCCCGAATTAATGTTCTATATTTGGAACTAGATATTTCCAAACGATTAAACCTATATTAGCAGTAGAACCTCTAGTAAACGCTAATATATCTGACTGCATAAGTGTTTGTAAAATTTATCCAGTCAGAACAGCTTGTTAATATAGATTATGTAGTAAATATCTTGCACTTACCATTTAAGAATACCGCCATTAACTAACTAACTATGAAATATCCAAACATACAACAATAACTGAAAAAACAATCGAATGAAATACGTTATCATTATAAATCGAATAAACTCTCCGCGTAGGAGACTGCAATGGACATCGAAATGGTTAAACTTACCTTCTAGTGCTCAGGACAAACAACTCCTATAATTTATTAGTATGTTCCGCACAGATAGTATTTGTCGCTATTCGAATTGTGTTTAGGTAAACTATTGGAATTATATGGACTCCGATAAATCACAAGTTTATATATATCTATAGGCAAGTTTAAGGTCAGCTATGAACGACGGGGTGTACGTGTCTACAAGAACATTGCGTTTATCCTAAACGAACCATCGTAGCTACATTTTGCAAGTGATAATATTTTTTTAGAATATTCTAACTGTTAATAAAATTGTTATTGATCGATACAAACCACTAACTGATCAGATCTCTTCATAACTTCACGAGGGAATACGTGCTCTACTGAAACCTACCAGTGGCATCAGATGGTTCCTAATTTTTTTCCTGCCTTACTCGAGTACCTCCAGATTTGAAGTAGGACAATTCGCACACTCTCAGTCATTATATGTAAAACAAACGGTAAATTTCCAGCCAATAGCCTCAGAAAACATGCATTTTCCCCACTTGATCTAAGAATCGATCAAAAGTAGTGCAGCATGCTTAAATTCGTGCAAATTCTATACCGATGCCAGACTTTCGTCACAAATGCAATGGAAACATTATTATTATTTTTTTTCTAAATTTAAATTATAAGCCTTTTGTTTCCATCAACATATCACCACTTACGCCGCATTAATCAAATACGCCAGGCCTAAATGGTTTCAAGTTCGACATTCGGTACTGCCCTTAATTACTACATCAAATAACTTGCCCTTAGGTTAAGCCTGAATGTTTACGTTCGGCTTCGAACCTCGCGCCACCTCGTACGTTTTCAAAATTTGTAAACAAACACACTATTAGTATGCCTGACCCACTTCTGGCTTTGTTGGCTTTTCTTCCAGCAAACGCTATTTAAAGTAAACTGTTGCCAAAAGATCTGGCCAATTTGGAATTAAAAAACTTTTGCCACTAGCAGAAGATATTTGATTAGTGAATGCTTTAGGAGCTTGTGAATGGAAGCCGCCAACTGAGTTTACTTTACGAGAAATAAATTCAGAAAGAAAAATATTTCGTAGTCTTGGCGGAAGAAGACCACAGCGCTGCGGAATCTATTGAAGCAAGGAGCGAGAGCACAGTACGAGAATAAGGCAGGCGTTCCACAGACGATTGGAATGCTGAAAGTTAGCGAAGAAATGACCAAATGTCGAGACCCTAAAGACAAAAACGCATCGCTACAATTGGCGAAAGCAGAGCTCGGACTCTAAGGGCTCTGTCGACTAAAGCTGGCATTTCGCACGTAAAATGTCACGGAGTTACAAATTAAATGTCGAAACTGCGGACATGAAAAAAAAAAGTGGGTTTCCTCCAGGCGAGTTGGGAACGCGTGCAGTGCGTTCCACGTGACTTAGATCAACCAAAAGCATGCCTGGAGCATGCAGGTGGAAAGTGGAGAGGGAATGGCATCACAGTAGAGAAAAATCGGTCGGTGGCAGTATCGAAACTAAGGTGATGGCAGTATTTAAAATTAATATCAGGGACATCTGCCACGATAGGATACCTACCGAAAGCGAAGCCAGCTGCCTCGTATTCCTCAAGAGACTTATGGACCATTGGCGATTATTTGATGACAACGCTAGATCTCATTGCCACGTCTTAATTATTTTCAGGTTGAGTAAAGGAATATTCAACGTTGATCGCAGCCCGCTGATTCTCTTGATCTAAGTCCATGTGATTACGAGGCCTAAAAAAGGGCAACTATATTCCACAGTTGATTTACTTAAAGAAGTCATAAACAACGAAATTACATATAAGAATAACGAATAGTAGGCCTATGCCAAAGCCCTTGGGTGGTAAAAAAAAGTACCTCAGGCTTATTAGTTCAAAGCTTATTTATCCTTTTAAAAACCATCGGATTCGTTTGTGACGGTTTAATATATTAGAGAGCGAAGGTCGGTCTGGATTTGAACATTGCTTTATTGTCCATTACATTCATGATTCAAGGTGAGAGGTATATGAAGCGATGAGGGGCGCTTCCATGTGTCTCTGTTTTAGCCACCGGAAAACCAAAAAGTCTCCTATTCAAGGAAAGCACGTTACCACCAAGATTCTCGATTAGATATATACCACTAGGCAAATTAAGATCCGTCATGTACAAATCATGTCCGGGGAATTACCTTCTTGACGATAGCACTATATAATTGCATTTCACTTTGTACTTATTTGGTTTTGTATCCTTTCGAACCCGATAAATATGTCTGCTTTGATGTTCTATACAAGTAAAAAAAAAAAATTGTATTTTGTGTGGATTGATCATGTGGAAATAATAACAATAGTTGAACATGCGCACACTTCGATATAAATAGTCGTTTTTAGGTTACCATATGTTAGAAGCTATCAGTCTTCAAGATAATAATGTTTTATATTCGTCTGCCTTATTTAGGGAGCGGCCTATTTAGGTAGCGTGGCCAAGACGCCCGATGCCGTACACGTTCGTTTATTATTATCCTTCTAATACTATAATTGATTTTACAGGATCATTTAAGTGATAACATATATCAAATGTCATCTGCTAATTTAGTGTATATCGAATTGGTTTCAAGTATCAATGGTATGGTGCGCGTGCGTTGCTAAATTGCTATAGGCTCTATTTGGCCCAGCTGAACAGTGACCCATTACATAACCCACTATTGGGTAACCCACGCTGATACACGATTACGCCGAAACATACGAGAGGATTTCTTTTGATATGTGAAACACGGCTACAATAAGATCCTGACTACGGGTAGACAGATCAACAGATTAATAATCTCGACTACTGTTTTGCGTAAGATCCTGATATTCTCAGAGTGATCGAAATCTTTCTCGGCTTACATCGACCGCTTTGACTTCCCAGCGTTATACGGTCGATTTGGGATTTTTAACGATTTATTTGGGAACGAAATTTCTAAATGTTTATGTGCCGATATCTAGCAAGACGAAACGTTTTCCTATTCCAAACCAATATTCGAGGCGCTAATCATTACCACGACGGCCAATAGATACATGCGTTTTTTTCGCCTGTGACTAACTTGGCCATTTTGATTTATCGCAAATTTATCGAAGCATAAACGAATAAAAGCGAACTGTTTGCACTATATGGGGCGAAGTGACAGCCTATAACAAGGGGCACGGACCGAGAGCTTTTCGAGGAAAGACTGTCCCCTACAAGTTAACGACATGTTTCCATCTCTTGAGAGGAGATCTTGTGGCGGAACGATAGCAATGGCAGCAGCGTCAGCCAAAGCTGTCATGGCTGCCACTACTTTACTGTTTACTTAATTGTCGCTAAATCATTAGAAGTATGAAAATATATCGACCGGAGCGGTCACGTATTGGATGATCAGTCTCCCTTTGCTCGGGTTTGCTGCTTTGGATCGGGCTAACGGAAAGTTCAGTCTTTTAATACTTCTTTAGAACATTTTGAGAGCATGACTTTTCTATGGCTTTTTTTGAACGATCTGCGCCGTCGATGCGGTCTAGATTAATGTGAGAAACGTCATTCGCCTGTGAGCGTCAAAGCCGTGCCTGGAATATCTGTGGAAGTACCACATGTTGCGCTAGCATCACGTTAGGAATAGCGATCTTATTGACTGTACTTATCCAAATTCTATTCGAACCCTAATGTATAACAACCCTTCGTATAGATAAACAATCTTGTCTATGCATAAGCTCGTCGGCGGTTTCAATGGAAGCTACGAACATTGTTAATTAGTTGTATTCAATGCAGCCATACTGGCAGGCAGAATGGACGTGTGCGAGTATTTCTGTCAGACATAGTCACCCAATACTGACAAAGCCCATAGCCGCATAATGACGCTTATTCCGAAAATTCTTACATCGTACCTTTTCTACTTTTCAAAAGCTAAACTTAGCGGAATTTTGTCCGTATCATTACCGGTGACATCGAGCCACTTCGATTATACCTCGTTCCCAGAAAATGAAGCACGTCGAACTCCCCGTAACGCATTTAACGACAGGCCCATTTCTCGCCCTACGCCCCCATCTTTCGTTCGTTACAGGCACAAACTGTGCTGTGTAACAAAGTCTGTTCACTTTTCTCTTGGAAATTCGAGGTAGTTCTTGTATGTGAAAAGATGTCCAATAGGAAACAAATAAAACATCCCTTTTTTGCTAGAAATGTTTCGCGTCAATTCTGATCGCATAATCTATATACGACATTATACCGAGTGTTCATTTGCTTTCAAAGATTTCTGTAAAGCGTTCTGCTGTAATTAATGCCCAGAAATTCAAATCGATCACAAGAACAGTTCTTTAAAAAAATAACTAGCAAAAAGTGATTGTGCAATCAGGTCTCGAATTTTCTTAAAGTTCCACTTTATGGCTCAAGTTTGCCTCTTGTACACGCATATTGCGTTCTATAGAGTTTTACGCAAATACGAGACTGTACTTGTCATGCGAAACACGACATCTTAAAAAAATGACGGATTCATCCGAAGGAAGTTACAGGAACTTAGCAAGCATCTCTTACTTTAGGGAGTGACAAAAGGTGTCAAGCATTTTAAGGATACATTACTAATGCTTCATCTCATTTTAGTTATATTGAATCCGCCGCTGTAGTTGTAACGCTATGACGCTGATACTTTTTTTTCCAATTTCATCCCCCTTTCCATTTCCATTGCATTTAGCAGGACATAAACAAGGAAAACCTGCGAAGAGTATTTCTGTTTTTCAGGCGCACGTCCGCTGGCACGTACTTGTCTGCAAGTCTCTTCGATCGTTCAGCAAGGCCCCCCCTGTAATTTTCACAGCCTTTCTAGCCTTCTCTTGGACAAGGTCAAACATCATTGACGGTCGCTTAGCTTAGGTTAGCCTATTTAACATACAAACACGCACACAAAAAGAAACAACGTTCGCACATGTTAAACGGCCCTTTCATACAGACGAGATTGGAACTCGGTGCTGAGTCATATGGTGTTTTGCAACTAAGACAACGTTGCCTTCCAGTGTTGCAAAGAGAAGGACATGGCAAAACTACTGATGTCCTTGGAGTTTTTAAGCTGGCGGACAGGCTAAATTCGCGTACTTGCTGGCTGTGCTGGTTATGAAAATGGCACTCACAGGACAATTGGAGCACAGCTCTCTCTAGTCGCTCACTGCTCTGTACAGAATGCTCGCAAGTTGTCGTGCACTTGGCGTACGTGTGTGTCTACGAGTGGGTATCTGTTAATCGCCCTACAGGTTGAGGACGCGGCACTTTGTCAGGGTGGATTGCCGCTACTTTTCACACGTGCTGTGGGCGGAGCTTCGAATTAAGAGCCACCTCCATCCCGAAGGCAATAAGGACAGCAGCAGCACCACCATCAACAACAGCTATAAACAGGCCCTTGTCCATGAAGGACCACATGTTTGTTCATCTTGTCCTCGTTTTGTCAGTTAGCGTCTGTGTACACCGGTATCCACCGTCAATTCAGCCAAAGCCAGTAAGACAGTAGCTTTAAACGGTAGTCGGTATCTACGTATACAACAATGACAATATCAGACGGAGATATTAGCGTTAACAATAACAATGCTAGCCATGACTGCACGAGAATCACAACCGTAAGCATACGATTATAGTAATCTATTTTTTTACGGAGGTGACGAGTCAGCAACTTCTCGGTCCAAAACGCTTCCTGCAGCGCGCTCTGTATTACGTATACACACAGATGAGCGAACAAAAACAGGAACGCACAAATACATCTATACAAACAGAAACACAGAGGCGTATCGATTTTCTCACATTAGTTTCGCGTTCAGCTGTGTACTGCTCTCGCCGGTGACGTTGCCACTGTTGGAACGCTGCTTCAGGTAGGGCGTATCACAGCCGCCGTCGCCCCCGCCACCGATATGGCTATTTTTGAACGACCAGTACGACCGAACAATCGCACACATATTCCTACTTAGAGAGGGAATTGTAACGAAAATCCTTGTCTTAGCCCACCTGCGACGTCTTATCTCCCACCCAAGCAAAACGATTTAGCAGAAATACTTTCGGCGTTTGCGTGGTAATAACACGGGTGCTGTCCGGGTACGATCCTCTCTGTGCCTATATGTGTATCGATGAACCAATCAATAATTAGTTACTGACAGCCGGAAAATTCATCAACCCATACACACACAGCCCATGAAAAAAGACAGAAGAAAAAGGAGAAAATAGCGTATACTTGCCTATCGATAAACTGCAAATAGTCTCTATGTATAACATGGTACTTTAGAGAAATATCAAAAAGATATCATTTGATAGAACGCTCGACAAGATTAAAGATGTATCGAAAAAAATAGCTACTAAATTTACGGATCCAGTACATAGCTCTATACTCAGTAAGTTGCGTTTGTTTCAGGTAAAAAATTTGTTTGCAAAACCCTTACCAGTAAGTGTTCATCGTTAATGATTCCTCTATTAATGCTTGCTACTAATCGATGCGATTGCTTACTTACAAATTTGCTAGTTGAAATAAATAATCATACAAATTATAAGTGCTAAATAAATTTTTGTGCCACCGGAAAATGAATCAGATGCGCGTTGTCAGTCAGATGGAATAACTAGCCAGCAAAAAATCTGAGTGATGCGAGTCTGAGCGCATGTGCTATCCGGAAGCGTTTGGTTGTTGTTATTGTCTCTGACACACGTATATACATTTCTGGGCCTTAGTTCCTACTTGAATTTTCTCGTTCCTAAGGGTTTCCTTACATGTCAGTGGACGTATAGATCCGCTAGTTGAACGTAAAAATAATCGTATATTTAATCAAAGTCGGGGGTACTCGATACATGGTCTAATTAGGCAACAACGACACACTCTATTATAATAAAAAGACTTGACCTCGCAACAATAACGGCAGTAATATTAATGATAAAAATATTAGTAGACTACAGCATAAACCAAACTTCACTATTTTGCTATCCCTCAGCAATTTCCTAGGAATAGGAATAATCTGATCCTATTTAGGGTAAACATTGTTACGCTGTTTAGAGAGAAGCTTTGTTCATTTTAAAATTCGGGTGACGAACTTGCCGCAATAAACATCAAGTACGTTTTAAACAATCACCTACCCAAACCTTGTTATAAATGACGAACACATTTTCAGTTGAAAGGAGCATGAAAGAACGGCTTTGTGGATCTTGCACATTGCTTACCTTACACATCATTACTCAACTACTAACGGCAAAGTTCTGTGTGACGTGAGAGTATGCTTCTTTTAGCATAACCCCAAACGAAGTACGAGTTATTCTTCAACCACAAGAACTGAGTCACGCTTATCTCCATTTTGTTCTTCGTGATTCAAACCTCATGGGCTCGTAGATATCTGCATGCCTTCACAAAACACTATCAAGTAGCTATATATATATATGACTTTGGGAAGTGTTTCTCCAAAGCGTTTCACGAGCTCAGCGGAACACTCGAAATGATGAATCGCTCGAGTCAATATATCATGACATTTGTATTCAGTAGTCTAAGACTGCCGGTTTAAGTAGCCGATAGCTTTTAGAACAACGATCAGTATTTTCATACCGGGTTTAAGTTCGTGCTTTACTACTATGGAAACAATAACAAAAGGAGTGAAAGAGGTTATCACAATGTATTTAATAGTCAATGATGTATTGTTCAACTGAAATACACGTACCACATGAAGTAATGCAGTGTTGCAATGCAATGCAAGGCAATACAGCATCAATTTTCGGATATTAAAAACGATACCAATCGAAATGTGTTCAAATGACTGATTTTATCCAGCAATAAATAATGACTGGGTACGTTGAATTAAAGAGATAATTTAGGTTAGATAACTGTGATGGTTTGCTACGAAACTTGAACTTTTGCGAGACCGCATGAAGAGCTGTAGCGTTACATACTATTCATTGTGACATATTGCATTCACAGATCCGAATCATCCATCGATGATGAAGTAACTACTATTGTCTTGGCCGGCGGCTAGTTTAGCTGGATGCTAAATTTACCGCCTAAATTTGAATTAGAAAGGTTAAGCACCAGTTCGTACGAGACAGGCACTGCAACGGCCAGCGGAAGTGAAGGGGCAAAAAAAAGAAATCATTTAAAATTTGCCGAAAAATTAGTCGAACTTGGATCGAAATGTTTGTATGGCGCTACAAGGAAAGGACTTAATGATTTCCGCCACCGGAACTATACAGCCTCAATCGACATAATATGCCTAATTCGACCATGTGCCATGACCACACGTAGCATCAAGCGTATAGCAAACGAAACAGAGTAATCTTTATCCAGTGATAGATAATTGTTTCATTCGATGCATACGTTACTATTCGTAGGCTCGATGGCAAAGCTTTCTGAACATACGCTGTTGTTCATATACACCTAAATTAAGCCGAAGGTGACTGGGAAGACACGAGCCAATAAAACTGAGTATTGGTAAATCCGTATTCATGGAACATCGTACAAAAACGTATTGTTAACCTGAGAAATTTACAATGTTGTAGCTGCCCCGACCGCTTGCGATCAGTAAGTTGCTTGGCATGTCGCCATAGGGAATGGGTGGTGAAGGGGCAACAGCAACCAAGCGAGTTCTATCTATATGAAATTATAGTGGAAAACGCATATCGATCGCTTACTTAATCATGTACCGGAATGGCTTTGTAACTGGAACATTTTATGTTGACAACGTATTGCAGAGAAACAGTTTACAATAGAATAACTGCAATAACCTTAATAAACTTCATAATCGTTCGATATCATAACATAAATTACGGTAGAAAGATCATTGGTTGTATTTTTCTCAGCCTCGACTCAACAACCCGCACAACTCCACCCCAGCCACTATTGCGTTAAACGTTGCATGCTACATAATGAACAAGCTAACTCTAGTTTATTCAGTTTGTCAGTATCGAGTCGACTCACTATATTATCAAGCACTATTTATATATTTTCGAGAAAGCATAGACCACGTTCACCCATGGAACGTTTCAGCTACAAGCACACTATAGAAAGTTACTACTTTATTAAAACTAATGCACTATCCATAAACCACCCGGCCGCACGTTTCAGTAGACGCGATAGGAATGGTCCAGAGCTTCATTTCTCTTTATAGAAATAAAATACATGAGTACTATCCAAGTGCAGGTCGACACCTGTCGAGCAAAAGCCCCATTGTCGAAGGTCTCGAAGAATTCTGCGTTACTTAAAGTTCTCTATGGGCCTCGATATCCTCACCTATCGGAAGAGACGTCGGGAGCGAAACGATTGAAAACAATTGCCATTACGTACAAAATAATAGTTATTGACATACACACTTCTAATTGTCATTAACAGGTGATTTGTACGAATTAGTGGCTGTGCATAGAGCTGAGCTTCCGGTCTACACCGAAACATGTTTTTATGTGCATAACTATGTTCGAAAACCTCTCGGGCGCCTTTATAACTATATGACAGTAGTGCTAGGTCATTTTGGGTTCCGTACCAACTGAAAATATATCAGTAGCTTAAAAATTGCATCCTTTAGATGAACGGGTCTGTATTCGTTCAAGATTCAAGTCTTTCGATATAATCCCTACTGCGAGCTCCTGTTTTCGTTTTTAATATATATATAAATTTCATTTTAGAAAAACGAATCACAGCTAACGCTTTTGTTCTATTTCTATACAGACATTTGGATAGTTGCGTTGTAACAATTGTAACATAATACAATCCGCAATTAGGGTTCAAGCCAATCAAGTTCCTGCATGTCTACAACAATCTCTAATTATCTTGTTTATATCGCTGATATGCTGATCTAGGTTAAACAATAGCCTAAACGGTTAACTAAAAAAGAGAACAAGAACATCCTACTAGTTTCATTGGAAAAAATCAAGCGTATTTCATGGAACTTGCAACAATATTATTTCATAGAAGTTCGACGATCTTGGTAACCTGTGTTAATTTATCTGACCCGTACAAAGGACACTAGTCCATACATGTTCTGCGTTTGTTCGTATCCTCGCAGTAAATGCCTGTTATAAAGAGAAAAAGAAAAACAGTAGTAAAGATGCTTTATTTTCCGTGTTTATACGCCCGAATTGCTGATTGATGAAGCTGCTACCACATGTACGACGTTCCACGTCGCACGCGTAGTAGTAACTTTAACCATAACGTATCCATCTTTCCCCTGGCGACAGCTTTCAAGCTATTTTCAACCTTCCAATCGTTCGTAGCTCCAACGTCAGACCGAAGGCTTAGATCTTATCTGTGCACGTGCGCATGAATTTGCTATTTATCTCTACTATTATCTCTACTGAATAGATAGTATGAGTTGCACATTCTTTCATTCTTGATCATTTTTGTCAATAAAAGGGTTTTTTGATCTCTAATTTCACAAATCGAAATAGAAAGCAAACGATTTAGGTTGGCTTAAAATATACCACAATTTCGTCTCGGTTGCAACAAATTTATGTGGGCACTGCGCATATATATATAGTCCAGTTAGCTGAGTACTCAGGATGCGTGTTATTTACATATATATATATTAATGCATCGTATAGGGAGGTGCTCATATATAATTATACATATTTTTAAGGTATTAGGGAAGATATTTGTGAAGTGAAAAAATCTCGGTTTGACTATTCTAATGCTGACCTAATTAGATTTTATATATACTACATATAGATCGTTTAAATGGTTATAAATGCAGTTTTTATTTACATATAATCAATGTTTAAATTGTGTAAAGATCTACAATAACTTTTCGGGTTACCGTAAACCACAGATTTTCAAAATGATTACCGTTCAGCTCGATTCACAAGCTTTAGCAAACATTTCATTCGGTACTTTGGCGCGTTCTCAGGTGACTGCAGCTTTTGAATCTTCCAGTGTCTTCGGCTTTCTGGCGTAGATTTATCTTTAGCATCAGGTTTGGGGAACAGACTGAATATTCAATGGGATCTCTTCGACGAATTCATCTGTAGAAAGATCCTCATCAAAATCTTCTCCTGCATTATGAATTCGAGTGATCGCCAACGGTCACTGTACTGTCAAAAAACGATGGCCTCATTAACTTTTTGCCTTCAATATCACCAGACACTGTGATTCCTGGTAAATTTACGTAGCATTCCTATGTAATACGTGGATTTACAATTGCCCAGCAAGTACAGACAGGTCTATTAATTGGATTATCTAGTTTTAATATAGCTTCATCGTCCCAAGCAATCTTCTGCGACAACTACGTATTCTGTTCATATTTTCCCAAATGCCCTTCACAATGTCGTTTTCTTCGATCCGGCTCACCTTAATTGATAGCATGTAGCATGTAATGTTGAAACGTAACTTTTTTTTTTATCTACAGCGTGGCAAAATTCGATGGGCAGTTGGTTTAATTGTCTTCTAGCTTCTTGGGCTATTTCGCTTTAACTTCTCAATAAAGCTCAGTCCGTTTCAAACCTATCCTTTATCCAATAGATTCTAAGTCGCGTAGGTGCTAAAACTCCGTGCTATATATATATATATATATAGAATGTGTACATGGCTTAGAAATTAGGTGAGATTCGTATAACTAGATGTTTCAGTTTAATCGAATTTCAAAAAGTGCGGCTATTTGGGAACAGCTATGTTCCACTAAACTTTTTCTTAATAATGAATAAGCAAAATTATCATCGCCATACTTTTTTACATAAAGTTACATTGTAAGAAACAAACAGAAAGCAAGTTACGTTTTATAAAAGTGGTTATTTTAAAGTTTATTACTAAACATTAGACGGGCAAGGGTGAGATGGGGCAATATGGGCCACTCGTATATGTGTATATGTCCAGTTATAATAAAGTATCGCATGCTTTGCACCATATGTCGTTGGAGTCAGCGATATATCACACGTGGTTACTTTTGAAAAGGTTTTTAGTGAATTTATCGTTACGGTGGACGTGCCTGTACGTGGGTCATTCCCAAAACAGCTTTCGAGTGCACAACAAAAATTCATATGGGTCTATGGTAGCAAAATTATAAGTTCTATCGAACTAGATATTGAATACTTATAAAGCATTGTGTTCGCTAGTGATAATCACAGCCTCGTCAGATAGAAACGTATTTCTCCTTGTCTTCCCTAAATGGCTAACATCTTCGCACGAAATCATCAATCGTTCATATAGCTTGCAGTTGTTTTCGATCGTACGGTTAAGCAAATTTTGGTCCATATAACCCAACCTTTTCTTATATATATATAAACGTCCGAGAAGTGGCGCTCCGCCGTCGTTCAAAGAAGATTTTTGTATTTAAATTTCGGTGATTTTCTGTGCAAAAGCGTAAGCGTAAAAGATATAAACGAGTATTTATTTCAGAATTAAACGGCGATGAAGCGTTACCTCACAAGTGCCAGAAACACTAACATTAACCTAGAGCCCGTAGAAGACAACTCGTTTAAAACATTGGAAAAAAATATTTTTATTTGACATACACTCGTTTCTCAGATGATTTCCTCTGATTTCAATACACTTCAACATATTTCCTCATATATTCACTCTCGCTCTCTCTTATAGCTAATATATATATATATATATATATATATATATATATATATATGGAGATTTATATTCATATAAAATTTATTTATACTCATTGCTTATAAACATCGGTAGTTTCCCATTGGTCTGACCGGTTTAATTATATCATGAGGTACAGAACTGTACAGAACAACTTATCAACGTCAATTTATTAAAATACACTGGCCATCGTCGTGCACCTACATAACTGATCTATCGTAGAGAGAAAACCGTGAAATAGTTGCCGCACGGTGCGCAGTGTCCCCGTATTTTATCTAGACTGGACAGTGCACTATAAACCGAGCGCAAAGGGAGTATAATCGTTGAAACTATCGGCAGTGAATCTACTAGGTTTTTATTTAAGGTTTCGTTCTTTAACATCAACGCTCAAATTGATATAGATCCACCTAGGCCGATCCATCGAAGTCTGCTATTTTTGCTAATCCAACAAAGTCTCAACGAAAAATGGTAAAAGTCTTGTTCCATTGTCATCGTTAGTAGCCAATGTCGGCGCGCAGCATGTAGCCTCTGTTCCTCTTCATAACGTCACAGCTTTCAAGACCGCCCTGTATAAACACTTAACTATATATATAATTAAGTGTTGAATATATATATATATTTCATTCAGTTCTTTTACCTCCTGTTTTCTCCACCTTCGCAATAGTGAGAACAAACAACTGTAACATTTGTAGCGTTTGCCGGGGGTTACTCGCCTGAACGACGATGGGTTGGATGCATTTGGGGTCTCTCTGTGTATTGTACGTAAAGCGGATTACGGTGATAGAAAAAAAGGATTATAGGGTTGATGTGACGTCTAAAAGAATATAATTGTATTACATATGTGTGTAGTTGTGACGGTTGATTCGCAATGTCTGCCCAGTTTCAAAAATGCTTCCGTGTTATTGATCGTCTATTTTTTATGTTGCGTGTGTGGCTAGTCTACAATCGAACGGTGAACGAATATATGACATATGTCTGATGCGACATGATTCAGACATTAAACAAACAAAGACGACGATGTCGCAACACGGGATGTCGCATTTTTATCCTTCTATCAGTGACCTGTCCCTCCCCTGGAGAACTTCTTCTTTTCCAGGGGAGCTGCGCTCGGTCTTACCTAGCGCTTCCTGGTCTCGTCTATGCTCGTCATCTTTCTCTATATATAAATGTATCTATATCTATGTGTATATGAAATTTTTTATATATATATATATATATATGTATTTATATATGTACATTTCCTATATACATGTATGTGTACGTGTAACAAAGGTTCTATGATTCGCAACGCTTGTTCACAACGATGATAGCAATTCAGTTAGTTTTTTGGGTTATCCATTTTCTATATATCCACTACATTCGCTTCTTTTATGGTTATCGTTAACATTCAGGGACTGCGCGACCTGCTGTGTTAAGGCTCAATCATATATGACCTACTCTAATTAGCATATACACGCGAAGCTTATTTCGCGTTTCGCACGCCTACAGCGCATCAGACAGCTGCTGAGTCCTTCCCGTTAGTAAAGGCCGTTACTTCATGCGGCTTGCCGCTACCGAGATTCTGTATCGTCACCATGATCACCATTTGCAATATCTGTATCACTCCGATTATCAGAAGCGCTACTATTCCCTATTCAAGTAACACCAAATTGATTGACTGGGTAGAATTAAAACGCGAAATCGCGTCCTTTCCCCTCACAATGCAGACAAAGCGGGACCGCTGAAGAGTTAGCTATTCGACATTCGTCTATCTGTCGCACTCTACGCATGTTGTTATGTATATTTGGATAGATATCGTGTAAGACGGAGGCCTACGAGGCCTGCATACGACAGTTGCTAGTCCCGCTCAACTGCATCAATGAAGAAACGCTCTGCCACGCCGCATGGGCTCTGTATGCCAGCGTTGCAGCGAAGCCATCACAGGTCGCGTGTAGGGCATTAGATCTCTTTGTTTCCACACAAACTAGTGCACTCGTGCTAAATACGACTTTGGAAGAAGCAATTTATTGATTCATGCATTTATTGGGGGAGCGAGGTTGGCTGCGAATAGGGTTCTCTTGTTATGGGTCCGCAGGTTTTTAGTTGACAAGAGACGGGTAGAATACAACGGGTCGAGAAAAATCAACTAAACGCGTACGTACGTAACAAACGAGCAAAAGAGACACGAAATATTACGATCAAACAGACAACGAAAGAAATGGACGAATTTTGAGATCAGCCTCGCAAGGCTACAGTTAGAGAGAATAGACACAGCGTCGAAGAGTGATCCTTCCTCAAAAATAGTCCTTGCTCCCCTGTATCTATGATTTTCACTGTGGCTTTCTTTCCCATTATATATATAATGAGGTCGTTGTTTTTTTTTTCGTTTCGTTTGCTACGGCTGTGATATTCAGGTATATATGTATTGTCCCTACTTATAAGCGAATAATTTCAGAGTATTAGGTAATCGTACTCCCTATTATTCTTTGTCCTTTGCCGTTACTCTATGACAACTTATATACAAAACTATTTATGTTCGTAAACGTTTCATTGACAATCCCTGTTCGCCTCTGTCTACAAAGTTACTGTAGTACTGGTATGGATTTCGTCGGCGAGAAGATCACTGCCGGCAGCTCAAAAGGCGAATATGGAGGGTTTGGGAAGGGACTTAGCGGGGGGAAGCCGGCAAACGGCAGTCCACTAGCAGGAAATTGAAAATGTGTTGGCGATGAGCTGCTTGAGGAGTATCTGGGTGAAGGGAACGGCAACCCCGGTGACATGGGATAAAAGGTTGGCACGAGAGCAGGCTGTGTCTGCGAGGTTGGTGCCTTTGGGACCGTCTGCTGATTCGGCAAGAACGGGCTGGTGAAAGTCATTATGGGTGTCTGCAGCGAAGGCATCTTCGCGTTCAGTGGCGATGGGGGTACCGGAATAGGAGGTGGTTTTGGTTTGCACTTGATCACGGATACAGAGGGTACCGTTGAAGAGCTAGAAGATTTCGGACTGGAACAGCTGTCCGTATCCGACTCGTTCTGCGAGGCAGCCTGCATCTGCGCAATCATGGCCTGTTTGATTTTTTTGTGGATGGGTAGCGGAGAGGTTGGTTGAAGGCCGGATGACTGTGACTGACTGGAGCTGACCTCATCAGGTTTGCGTCCCTCATCGACTGAGCGCTTTCGAGCGCTGAGATTCCAGGCGCCGTGCTCCGAAATCCCGCCCGCTTTACCTGTATGAACAGAGCTATCCGAACCTGTTCGGTCACGAGGTCGGACACTTAGATCTTCAGCATCGTCGGCGCTAGCTGGTTCGCTCTTGATCTGAGGAGGCATCTGGGGAGCCACCTGAGGTGGAGGCGGTGGACTTGTCTGGTCTTCATTCGCTCGCCTTTGCAGCTGAAGTTCCACCTGCTGCTGTTGCTGTTGCTGGTGATGCTGCTGCTGCTGCTGCTGCTGCTGTTGCTGTTGCTCGAGCTGCTGCTGGTAAGCGGCTGCCATCTTTATCTGGTGTTCATATTCACCCAGTTTGATGGCATGCTGGTAGTTCATCGCCGCCTGCATCGCCGCCTGTCGGACCTCAGCCTGGCGAGGACTTGATGGCTGAGGCACGGCTGGGTAACTGTATGACGCGATCCGCTGCGGTGAGTACCCACCGGGCGAGTACGACTCAGAACTATACGGGGGTGAGGGCTGCGACGAAATTGACTCCATCTTCACATGGAACGGGATCTTGTTTTCCGTCTTCACAACTTCGGGGAACGTGACGAACCGGTAGACAAACTTCTGGCCTAACACCTTCTTGATAATGTTCTTGTCGTAGTAGTACCTAGTAGTAAGAGGCAGAGAGAAAGAGAGAGAGAGAGAGAGGTAAATAAGGTAAGGGAAAAGACCAAGTCACAAGGTCCCCCGCGCAGCACATCAACAAACGCACGGGCTTGCTAGTCAAACGTTCAAACAGTTACGCGTTAATTGATCCTATATCAACACTCATCTGCATAAAACAACTATAGAGGAGAACGAATAAAGACATGGAACGAGTAAAGGTGTTTTGCGCCAAATACTTCGGATACCGTCTTACCTGAGCGCGCGGGAAAGCTTGTCATAATTCATATTGTGTTTGTTCTTGCGTAAACCCCATAGTCGTGCAACCTCTTCGGCATTGATAAGCTTAAATTCACCCTCATTATTCGTCCACGAGATGATATGTCGATGCTGATTGGAAACTAGCAGCTCAAGTAGAAACTGCCACAACGTAATATTTGTTTCCATCCCTGAAACACCAATAACGAAGTAATCAATAGAAACAAGAGAACGTATTTCGTTAATATAAAGTGTTGATCCGTAAAAGACATACAAATATCATGACCAATGGTGCGGTCCAACTGCATGCATATGTTGGTTAGCAAATACCTCTATGTTTCGAGTTTTAAATCCGGTATCGCTGTAGCCATTCCGTCTGGCTGAAAATGGCTGGTTTCCAGTACGAAACGAAGTCTGTCTTTCTACGCCCAAGTTCGAACCTAGACTACAACGTATCCCTGAGATTAGCTTAGCCCACAGGGGCTAGTTAGAAAATGCCAGCCAAATAAAACCTATCTAAGAGAGCAGAAAATAACAACGCTCTAAAGAACAATGTAGAATCATGTGAACGTCTTTTAATGTGTTCTTTCTCCCTTTTCCTACATATACATCTATTTCTTCTTGATTACGCCAGCGGTATCATACTGGAAGTACTGTAGTCCCACAGGTTTCCCTATTGGCAGTAGGACAGCCCATAATAAACGAGATTACGGTGATTACATCAGTCAGGATACAGTGGCTTGCCAGAAAGGGCGGAAATGGATGCTGCTTACTACCGAAAGGCAGCCAGTGATGGTGACAGCCACCACGTTTACGGTAGCACCGATATCAGGTAGAAACACGTTGCAGCGTTCCCTTTCGTGGTGCCGCTATATTAGAAAAAAGCGGAGCACGTCGTTCAGTCGATCCATGTCGTCACGACAGATATAAATGCATCTATCGTCTACCTTTTACCCGCCTCCCCACGAACGGCTTTTAGCCGATTTAACCACATTGCTGAGTCAGCTAGAGGTGAGAAACGTTAGCGTTTGTTTAAGCGAACAGACCTGCCACTGAGATTAGGAATAATTTTCCTAATCTGTTGTGTTGCTGTTGTCTTGGCAGTGCCGGTGGATGGCGAGAGGTATGACGGAGAGCCTTCTATTGACGGCGGTATGTCATGCCACCTAACGCTGTAGGCTCCGATACGAGACGTGGTGTGGGAGATCATGGAAGAAGTGAAGAAGGGATCAACTCGGCCACTTAACACTGCTCAATATCTCCCAATTTACTGTCTGTCCTTTTATGTCCTATTCGACCGGCTTTCGCTCGATTTGTGATGTTGACCTTTTTTACGGCTTGTTTAGTGCTGTGTCACAAGCAGCGAATCGACCGAGTTTCTCGTTTTGCCGCCGACAAGGTTGCTCCCTCGCAGGACGCCACCTATCGAAAAGCATCTATATACATACCTATTAGAATTACCAACTGCCTCTCTGCTAACTGCTAACGGAACTCAATGAGTTCCGTTTTTCTAGGCAGATATCACTATTTAGGAGATCCATACCGCTTGTTCTCTAGGCGTGTTTGGCATCTCACGTTCTCGTCAATGCGCTTGTTGTACAATCAACCAATAACAGCGAAATAAGACGTTTGCTTCTATGGCTTCGATTGTAAAAACCATCAGCATCGTCGTTGTCGTCGTCATCTTTGGCGACAAAAAAAAAAATACTGAAAATCGCCGCATTTTTTTCGCTCGAACAGATGAGATTTACGGAACAAAGCGACGAGGATAAGGCCAGCAATCTGGACCCTGTCGTCGCTAGAAACAAGGACGTTGTAGCGATTTGGGTGACACATCATTGCAATGGCATGGAGCTGCACCAAAACGCACAGAGCCTTACAGCGATAGAAATCGCTGCTGCGGCTGATTGTCGGCGTAAACACAGACGTATCATAGATACTCATTTTGTACGTTCACGTTGTGCCCGCCTATTTACCGGCCCGTCGAGGTGAGCAAGCGATGAAATTTGTACGGAGGGAGCCCAGATGACACAATCAAGGGATGCGTGAGAGCGAAGAAACGGAAAGGATGAACGAGAGAACGGTAAACGATCCAACCACTTCCGCCGTGAGCGTCTAACGTCGCAGCTGCCTTCGGCTTAAATGTGTAGACGTGGAAACGACGACATACGAAAAACGATCGCCGAGCAGTGATAGCCAATACCGCTTCAATAGACAGTTCATGAAGAGCCAAGCAGACGGATAGACAGTGTCAGACAAAGAACAAGTAAATGCGGGAGGCAGATTGGTCACGCGGTACTCTGACCGATCCCGTATGGAGGTCGTTAGAATAGTAATCGTGAGGAACGCAGGAGTCGTGCCAGCGCAGACAGTACTCCTTGCGCCCCATCAGCCGCAAGTGAAGAATAGTGACAATTTTTCCGTTTTGGCCAACACCTCTCTTCTATTTTTTCCTCTTAATCTCTCTGGCTAGATCCGTTTGTGTAGTTGTGGCGGGGACGTTGCTGGTATCACGCTGCGTACGCCGACGCTCATGTCCTAGTGTGCTTCCTTTCCGATACTGTTAGCACGGGCTGATCTTGTCCACGACGGTAGCAACAGTAACCGCTGCAATAATAACGTAATATTGCTATAATGTCGATTGTGGTGGATGGACATGGGGCTAATGGGTCCATACGCAGTGGTGATCATGATTGCGGTTTCCGTTATCGGTTCGTCGTACGCAGCAACTATAGGGCGTGTTTCTCATCTCCCAGTTTGCTACGAAAGCGTCTTCGCTATTTATACTACTATAAGCGGGTAAGCTTGCCGAAACCGTCTGCTGGCCTGCTACCTACGGGTCATGATCTCGAATGCTATCGTAATGTTCCCATTTATCTTATAATCCTCTAATTCGTGCCGACGTGTATGACGAGAGATCCACTCACGCTCATTTGACGTGACCAATCCACGTACGTTTATTTGACGTTGACTGAGGTTCAGTTCCATGGAGTCCGGTGGGGGGTGCACCTATCGCATTTTACCATAACATGCCGATGCTAGATCCGATCTCGTCTATAGCAAAGATACTTTAATGTTACGCCACGGCGATGCACGGTGGAGACGAGACGAGAAGCAAAGCCAAAAAAACTATTCGTACTCATTAAACGTCATCTACGTGATTGATAACGTTCCGTTTGAAAATGTTTCACATTTTACAGCATAGAAAGAAAGATAGACTACCTATATAAGTGATTGTTCTCAGCCGCTTTCGTGGGCCACAGCTTATCTGGCGCATTTTTTTGCCACCGTTCTGGCAGCACTGTTTTATTCGAATAAAGTTGTGAACTCAAACATATAACTAAGCTCGTAATTTTAATAACCACTGGCTAATACCGTGCTGGTTCACGTACGTATCTGTAGATGCGTAAACCTCATATATAACCGTTACGACAAAGACTAGTAGCTTTCCTAACAATTTTTCGTACCACCATCTCCCTCTAGCATCTGCTAATGTTAGCGTTCATTTTGATCCCTTCAGGAGCTCCAATTGGAATGATAATATACACGAGTGCCAGACCAACGGCGAGTATCCAGCACTACTGAGACGACATAGGTCCTGTAAATGTGCATATACCTGTAGAATACTTATTTCTAAAAAGCTGATTTCACACACGCACAGCCATTGCATATTGAGTCTTGAGCTATTACGCCCGGTCTATTCGTTTACTTTTTTTGGAGCTAGCTCGGTGTTTTTCGTCGATCCTAGCTCAGTAACAGCTACTGACGCCAATACTGTCCACCCGTACATGACTGGTCTTGTCGCAAACCAGCTACGCCATAGATAGGTGGCGACTATCGAGGAACGACCACGTCTGCCATCTTACTGCTGCCGATACCACTGGGGCGGCTTTCTTTCTCCTAAGTGTCTGCCTTTAGTACGATGATGCCTGGCAGGAGATGATAATGAGCGTAACAGTAAACGGGGCGACAATGACAACAGCAGTAACAATAACAACAGCGACGGCAAGAGCAGCTGCGCAAATTCGCAGCTAGCCGCTCGACGCTAGCGACAACGAGTTACACCAGCCAGTTAGGTGCGAAATCGTTTCTTGGTCACTTGCGTCGACGGTGCCCCGCTAAAACAGCGAATCGGCAAATGCACAGCGGCAAGATGCCGGATGCCGCTACTTCCGGAAGACAACGTGACACCATTTTTGGGGTGAGCGGCTGTCAGATGCATGGAAACGACGGTGATCATCACGGCATAACTAGCACGGGCGGCGCCATAAGCGATAGATTAGGCGTCGCTCTCGCCCTGTGTGCACCTTGATCTTCGCTCGTATCTATGTTACGTAGCCAACGTCATGTTGCAAGCGAGTTAACGTTCGAAATAAATGTCTGGGCAAAGCGATGAGGGGTTGTCGAAGGTAAGCGTCTGGATAAAGCAAAGCTACGGAACATGTTCTCACTACGGGTTTTGATCTTTGTTTCGTGATATTCTAATCGAACCATTGGTTGTTTTAGGTGCTGCTTTAAGAACATTACAATATAATTAAATCCAAAATTTATTATTTGGTTACATTTCGTTGACAGACAGTAGCTATTCGAAATATCAGTTTCATCCGGCAAAATTTGCACACTGACCATTTGCTTTCTCATGATGGCGATGCGCATACAAGATTTTATATCGACCAAGCGTTTCTACTACCTTCTCTCTGTCTGATATTTACAAATCATCGGAAAATAGCAGGTATCTAACAATAGGAACAAGGGAACACTAAAATTTGGGTATGATACCGGTACACGTAGCAGCACAGGCCCTCAACGGATCACTCCGGTCGTGCTCGTCTGTTTAAAACGCATTTGGTATCTGTGGCTGTCGTCAGACAGGAAGTGACCGCGGAACCGCTCATAATTGTTATGATTTATATATTTATTCGGCTCAATTAAGTGGCCGATGTTTTTACGAGTGGTTGTCTTTTTGCATGTACCCGAAAACGATAGCCGTCAGCCATCAAATATTCGATGGGATGCACTCCAAATTCAGCTTATCTGAGGCTAGGTTTGTTAAGGACCTCTCTTCGAGTGGCTAACGTAATCTCAAGCAACCGATTTCTCGGGTCCGCACCTAGACGTCTTCGGTTACAATGCTATGGACAACGATATTCGTTGTATTTGAGCGGCTCTACTTACTAACTCCATGCCCCGATCTGATCGGCCGCGTCAATGGCACAGACAAATCCAATCACCAGTACCTAAAACTATACATTATAGCAGCGGGTGGCTTAAAGAGTAATCATAGATATCCTAGACGATTCACGGAGCTAGTCGAGAAGGGCTCTTGCCAGTCGTTGTCAACGGAAGCATAGATATGTCGATAGGATGCCTGCCAGCATTATCATCTCTCTAGATGTAGTCGTCCGTTCAGTTCAATTCTTTGACACTTGCTCTGACCCTTTCGTGTTTTGCTTGGCCGCCTATCCGACCCTGTCTGTGGCGCTATTACGAGGTGACATTTTCCAGCTTATGCCCGTCCTTTGGCGAGACTTGCGGGGCACGCAGACTTAGCCGCAGCATCTGAGACACATTGACGGAATGCGAGACGATACGATGGAATGAGACACGCCGTCAAGTCGTCGTGCTGACGACTCACTGCGGGGCCGTACAGGACGAGGCGGAGATGGACGCAAAAGAAACTCACGACGGCAACGTCTGTAACACAAGCGCAGCCCAACAAATGCGTGGTCCCGTTATAGCCGATAAACCCGTGGTCTAACCGCGATATCGACCACTCGGCAACGAGATTGGGAAGAAGGCCAGATCGACCCGTAACAACTGCCAAAGCGCGTAGAAAGTGGTCATACGCATCATACGTCTGGAATGCCGGAGAGACAGGCGCCGATAGGAATATTAGTAGAATCGGATCTACCCTGGTAGGCCTTCTTATTTTTCTTTTAAAGAAAGGTTAATAGTTAAATGTCTAATGATATGCTGAGTCTGCTTGATACTGTGGGGTACCTGCTATAATGATGAAGTTCAACAGCTTAGACGGTTTCCTGGAACCACTTGCAACAGGAAACCGCTCATTGCGGTTGGCATATTTGAAAGTACGGACTTTCGCGTTAAAGGGAACCCATACGTTGCCGTAATCTGTAAAAAATCTCAGCAGCATCCTAACCAAACGGATCGTACGAAGAGGGAATACACAAAAGCGACCAAAATTGAAATGTCAACAGCTGACAAATGGATACAGCTGATGCTACCGTCACCAACATGAATTGATAACGTTTATAGCAACGATCAGAGCCACAGGGGAAGGCGACGGTAGAATGGCCGTCAACTTCATTCGTTTAATATATACCTCGAACGTTCTATCATGTAGTATGTAACATTTGCCGTCTGACGTAAGAGGGCTGTCGTCAAAACACAGTCAAATGCACTCGAGGAGCCTCTCGTGACACAATCGCTACGGATCATATGTGACTATATAGAGCAGAGGTCATTTCAAGAACTCTATCTGTTGGTGGAGTGAGGCTTTCTAGAGGCAAATATCTTCAGATTACATCCCATTGATATATTTTCCTCTCTCTATTTTCTTCAGCCTTTGTATTCGATGTGTGCTTTCTCGAGGCAACCTCTTCATCGTTTTAACTCTATAGGGATAACGGCAGCGCGTTTACTCGACCTTGTTAGCGACGGTTGGATTTCGAGCTGCTAGAAAACTGCAGGAAAAGAAGCAATACGGCTATCTAGTCTACTGCACGCGTTTGTGTTTAATGTAAGTTGGCGTGTTTTCTGTTTGCAGTGTCCCCTAAAAAACACACAGGATCAGCGTCAGGACAAGACACTGACAGAAAATCGGCTTAAATATCTCAGTATTTAGAAGCGCCAATGAAAACGGATCGGGATCAATTACGGTACGTCCAAGATACGCGTCCAGCGCGTCTAAGCTTAGCCCTCAGATAGAGGATACCGCCTCTACCCAATTGACAAGCACCTTTTCATTCGTTTTTGCCGCGCGTTGCATCATGACATTCGATTATTGGCCATTTCATACAGTAACCGAGCATACCACTCCTGTTACTTAAGCAACGATAGATGAGTAGTACATAACTGGTAATGACCTGCTATCATGTTTATGTCATCGTAATGAAAAAAAACGAAGCGACATGTCAGCATAGACAAAATTTCCGAACGACTAACAGATATCTTGCAAACGCCAAGTAGCAGAAGATTCACCCTCGTAATGATACCGCGCAAGGACAAAAAGTGCGACGGTTTGGACGGGTTTAGCTTCGCAATACTATTCCAATGGGCCGCTTTGAGCTAGAACACGCAAATAGGTAGCAGCCAAAGAGACGAAAGGTGACCGGTAGAAACACAGTCTCATCGACGTACAATCTTCAGCGTGTATCGGTCACACGCAGTTAGCCGGTCTACAGGTTCCAGAGCTTGTCCTGCCAGGAAGCTGTTACGTGTCAAGCGGCATGCTTAGTTCAAAGCTGCCTCCTAAGCTCTGTGTCCTCAAAGACCTCTGTATTTTGCTTATGGACCCTTTTGCCACGCAATACTTCCCAGACTGCCTACAGGACTAAATGAAAATGCAACAGGTGTATTCTTTTAAAAGAAATTTCAACCCTCGTGAAAGCTCTCGAAGGCAGCTTTCCAAGACAAAAAGATCACGTAGCAAATCACAACTTCTTCGTCTTCTACTTGAGATGACGATATGAAATGACAGATCCCGAGAGCTGAAGCAATTGGATGTAATTAAAAGAAATATATAAAAAAAAATCGTATAATAATGATCGAATAATGCTATACAAATTGTATGCGTTTGTATGTGAGCGTCGAGGATGTCGCTCCGGAAAGCGCTCACGGTAAACGCAGCTCACTTGGCGAGTATCGTTTTGCGGCAGTCGACATACGAGACATCGACTGCGTCGTATTATGTTCGCCACGGTCACTTACCCTAGACCGGTCAACGCCACACCATTTCCAGACAGCTGTTGCTAGTATAGCAGGACTCACTTTGAACCATTCGTCTGTTTTGTAGAGGAAAAGCCGCTGGCTGGAAATCCTTGCTAGGAGTTAGAATCGAGAACTGAGTATCCTATCGATGGGGCGCGACTCGATCGTAATACTATAGGTTAACGAATACTGAGAAAAAAATAAGTTTTCACACAACATCCATACGATGTGTGGAACAATCAACGCAAAATACGCAAACTTCTTCTAAGGATCTCATGCGTAAACATTGTCACGTGGTCACGATTATGTGGTGTTATGTTATACACCGGTAGAATTTACACGATGCAAGGCTCCGGGTCCGTCCCCTTAATAATCAGCCGCTAGTAAGGCAATGTCGAAAAGGATATTGGGAGTGGCCTAATCGTCGATAGGGGCACAGTTCACAGGTTGTGGGGTACCTTCTTCGGAGGTCTGAGGGTAACCTCCCAAATACTCACTAACCTAGTGAGCACTACCTTGATACGAGCTAGTTAGTCAGCGCTCAGTTGAGCTGAAATCAAGTACATCTCAGCTATTTATCTCCACCGGAGCTGGTAACGGCTACTCGACTCACACAGACTAAGGCTCTATGCCCGTGTGTTTTTGTGCCGGAGGCAACATGTCCGGTTCACGACGTCAGGGGGCACCCTTCATATTCGAATCGATTATCCACTATGGACACGACCGGCTAATGCCGTATCTATATGGACTGCCGGCATGCTATCACTATACAAGCTGCTGACTCCGCTGATCTAACGTCTGCTATGAGATGATACGATGCGATAGCGGTGTCAACAGTAGCATTGACGGCAGCGTGCACCTATACGAAACTATAATATCTCCGCTTATCGTAGCAATATTCATAGCCGTAGTAGAGGTGGTACGGGGTAAGTAGCGCCTTAGCGGCAACGATTAGACATGGCTGTCCATTGGGCTATCTTTCCGCCCGACTGGCCAATGCCCCATAGTTCCTGAACGGAACAGCGAACGATAGTCGAGTGAGATCGTGGGCGCGCCGAAAAGTATAACAACAAAATTTACCATCTGCCCGGCTAGCCATGATACTACAGGTCCATCCCATACGGACACGGATGAAGTAAAATACGTGGACGCGTGGCTTCGAGGAAGGACGCGCTGAATCACGGGTGGATTGATGGACCAACGCACAACAAATAAAAAGCGTAGGCAAGTCATCACCAGTGACAGCCTTTTTTTCCCAGTTCATCCTACCAGCTTCAAGACCTAGACGAAAAAGAGGTCTGGCTTTCGGTCTGTCTGTGTCCAGCGATGTG
The DNA here is from genome assembly GCF_002532875.2 of Varroa jacobsoni. Lineage (NCBI taxonomy): Eukaryota > Metazoa > Arthropoda > Arachnida > Mesostigmata > Varroidae > Varroa > Varroa jacobsoni. The sequence goes on from NW_019214095.1 coordinate 32,313, forward strand.
ATGCCACTGGTGGCTATCCGTTTTGACTTTAACCGGTGGCACGACTATTATTATCGATATTAGACCAGAGAGAATCACCGTGTTTGAGAGGTGAACGGTTGCTTGCCGGCCCAGGCATTTCTGTCGGTAGTGGCCTATTAAGTTCACTTGCTGGCTGAACACCTTCGAGATGCATGCCGACTAAGGCAAAATAGGAACGAGGGAGCGAAGCCTGCCCATCCGGTCTGGCTATTCGAAAAGTTTCGACGTCATGAGAACGGGAACACAGCCATCTTTGACAAGAAAAAAAAACTTCGACGGCTTCGAAAGTCGCAGCTGCAGCTGCTGTTGTTATCGTTTGTGCATTTGTGTCCGGCGTTAGCACGCATAGATACTGACTTCTTTTCAATAGACATATGCTAGTACGCACTCTTATACGTACCGGTGTATGTAGGCCTAACAATAATAGGTGGTTGTTGGGCGCGACGCACGAGTGATGCGGCGCTGAGCCATACCCGCGAACAGAAGGACGAGTCTGCCACAACCGGTGAAGTTATCAGCTCTGTAAACTTTCAAGGATATTTGGCTGAAAAAAAAAACGAGAGAGAAAAGAAATTGCTGGGGAGGCGGGGGTGAAGGAGGCAAAAAAGCAAGGAAGTGTTTTATATTTAATGGAGTCCGCTGATATGGTGGAGTAGACGACAATGCGTGCTCAGCACGCATAAATGGTGCGATGACAAAGCCACCTATAAAACACAAAATACGTCTGCCAAAAAACAGCAAATCGTTCAAGAGTATTGAGCAGGAGGAAATCCGAACGGCGAAAAAGGTTCCGTAGCATCCCCCGCACAGCAAACGAGGTTTCGTTATACCCCATATACTACACACATACTAGTATAGCGGACTCCTGTTTGTACCAAAAGGAACTACACTTCAGTGGTATCCACAGCAAAGAATCATATCAATCTATCGAACACACCGACATAAACGTCCTTTTTTCTATTTTAATTGTTAGACCTGGATTGTAAACGAGCGTTGCCAACGTCGGAGCGTAACGGGGGAAATTCGCTACGTTACGCATGTGATGATCTCACTTAACTAAGCTTATTACGCATGAGGTGGGTACTGGAGGAGACAGCAAGGCGCAATATTATTTATCTATTTTTAGATACATCATGCAGTGCATTCAAATCAACTTGACGGGATCTACATATGAATGAAGACGCGAATGTATAGCTGGCCTCATACCAAGCTCATTCACAGTTTCAACTGCTGTCATTCATTCAAGCACAGGATGCGCCAACGCTCCAGAACGACTCAACCTGAGGTCCATTTAAACGAAGTTATGGGACTCCGATGCATCCACGGTAGAGCGGATACAGAACGAGTACTTGTAATGATAAAGCTCTGTTTAGTGGTGATTTGTTGTTCTTTGCTTTTCAGTATCAACACGACCGAGTAAAACCAGGGGCGAAATATCCGAATCTCCTCATATTATAAATACAGCCACTGGACTAAGGGTAAAAACGTTGAAATGAAGGTATTTCCTCTTCTCGCTCGGCTCGAAGCGCGATTTCAAGAGCGGATACAAGTCGATACGTGCATCTTCAAGCAACGACCGTTGGAGTCCGCTTCGTCGGGAATAAGCAACGCCAAAAGAACTCGACTGATGGCGCCGGGCACGTAAACAGTGCCAGTAATATAACTCAAGCCGGATTGCCGTTGGGGGCGTCCAAGCATGGCGGGCATTTAAACGAAGTCCTTCCGGCCAACCGCCGTTTCGCGCACCTGTGGATATCTCGAATTGTGCAGAGCAATGGGATGATGATGATATAGATATTCTGTAGTTCGCTCTGGTGATAACAAAAAAAAAAAGCAAGAGAACGAAAAGAACGTTGAATGCTGTAGTATCTCGTATCGTTTTTTCGCTAGATATTTGCGGATTCACTGTTTAACGCCTCCTTTGACCCTGTGTGACACTGTACGTATGCAGAGCAGGGACAAGAGGACGTGCTTAACTTTCTGTTTTTCCCATGACAGCGCCATTGTCGGCAGGCAAGTTGTACGAGGTTAGGTCGTCCGAAACTGGTATAGACGGAAAATTAGACGACGGTTGACTGTTGAAGCCAGCGAAGCATGCACTACGATGTGATGGCCCTGGCCGTTTTGTTGCTATGTCAGTTAAACCCAGTTCACTTGCTACGTAACACTCTATCTTATACGAGACAATGGAACTCAATATGAGAGGTAGTCGCTATAAAGGGTCGGTGTCTTTCGTCAACGGACACATTTATCTGCGAACGTTCCGACCAGTAAAGCTTACGAAGATAGAATGGGACAGAATCCCTTGTTTGAGGACGGAAGCCGCCAAAAGAACGATGCAGCTCATCAATTGCTGTCACCGTCAGCATGCACCAGCGATGCACCGCCAGTGACTAGTTAAGATGAGAATCTTAATGGAAAACAGAACAGGCACATGATAAAGTTGGAGGCAGCCAGGGCAAAGAATCTTACTCTATGCAGTATTCACATGTCTCGCATAAGGCGTACATGTGTGCTTGAGTCCTTGCAGGAAGACCATTTCTTCAAATATTAGGTCCACATGCCGTCAGTGTAATTTAAACAGTAACAACGATTGCAATACGTGCATCAGTAGCAGCGGCTCAGCCGTTGAACACCAACGGCCGATGATACCCCTTTCTCCTCTATATTAGGGAAATCGTTTTGGCTTGTTTAATTAGGTACAGCCTAAGTGCCAGTGAGTGATATACTATCTGTTCGTGGAAGTGCATCATACAGATCCTGTTTAGCGAGCAGCCGATCGGCACCCATCAGTTTCGCTCACATTCATTTCCTCTCCGAACTCACCTCCGTGCAAAGAACACCAAGGAGCAAAAAGCGCCCAACCACAAGCGGGCTTCAAGCATCGGACCCAAAATTATTCTAATTCGCCGCTATCTATTCCATCGGAATATGGACATGTGTATGCCGACCAGTCTGCACTGGTCGTTGTTGCAGTGGCCGGCTTAATGCCTCTAATGAAATGTCTTCGTAGCGCGAACAAATGCATTGAGAACGTCGTTGCCACCGATACCTCATATATGTAATACTAACACTTGTTAGTACTGGTGAAAGTCCTATGAGGTTTGTGAGGACACACCTTCATCCTCTGACCCCCAAATCTAATCTACTTTTGGTGCGCGGGACGCCGTAGTCGGCCGTAGACTCGGGTTTAACTACAGACGTCGGCAAGACTAACCCAACGAATGTGATGATTGACTTTTTCCAGTTTCTGTACGCTTGAACAACATGGTTGGCGTGAAAGTATATAGACGGATTTGAGAGAGCCAAATCATCACACCAATAGCCGCTGTTGAGCTGCTGGCATGACATGTCAGGAACAGGAGACGAAAAGGAATAAACCGATCACAAGAATCTTCCTTTACCACAGTTTACTCTCGCATTCATGTGGCTGCCGTGTGAAAGCGGCCAATCGACACCAAACCAACTGGCCAGCTGTCCAATCCCGACCCATCAATGCCCAGCCATCAAAGCGATGTCGCAGGTCGCAGTGAAGACACAACAAGGGCGTCTGGTTTTCCTTCATTTCCGCTCACTTCCAACAACTAAAGATTACTATACAGATGTCAGCGTTCCGTCCTAGGCGTGCCCATGTACAGAACACCTTTTACCATTGCTTGTTAGCTGCAATAGATATGTATGCTTGTTGATGGATATCAGTAGAAATCTCTTCGAGCTGTTTTATCGAGTGGCGGACTATTCAGCCGATAGCCGTAGCCGACGGGATCGGATCGATGTCAGAGACTCAACAAGAAGCTAACAACGGCACCGTTTATTCAGCGGACAGGAAGAATAGAAAAAGCCAAAGAAAAGCGCGACCTCAAGAAGCGCCGATCGTTTGCTACTATCGCTCTAGCTCGAGAACGAGCAAAGAAGGATTGGGCCCAATACTTGTGACCTATTCCTTGGTACCCTCTGAGCGTACAGCAGTGCAGGCTGTTAGCCTGTATGACTATGTGAGAAAAGGCAAAACGCCAATAGTGGCGGTGTCCTGGGAGCCGTCCCAGCAGTTTGGACCATAGTTTTACAAACTCTGGTCATTGCTGGCCATCCAAAGCCATGGCCGCTCCCCCTGTAGCCATTCTGCTATTATCGATGAACTCACCACTTCCTTCTCGCCAGATCTTAGGGCTCTGAGCAGGCAAGCAACCGCATCCGTCCGAAGTCGTCCTTTCACTCGGAAGTGGTCCAGACAGGCGTGCACAGATCGACCATGATTGTACCAATAGGCTGCTAGATCTGCGCGATGCCAGCTGGCGTTGTGGTCGACCGGTTAGCTGAAACACTTGCAGAAGCCAGAATGGTAGTGGAGTTCAACAGAGTTGCTTAGGAGAACCGCTTTCTGTAGTTGTGCACCTAGACAATTAGGACAACAAGCAGCAAGAATCATCACATCATTGAAGCCTCAAGATCTACTGCGCTGAAACGCCACGCCGGATAGGATCGCAAAGCATCAGAAATCGAACCTTGAAGCCAGTTAGACAACATGCATGGAATGCTTGGTGGCCAATTTAGTTCAAGCATATCGAATAATCAATGGGCCTGCTTGTGACCACGTTCGGCCGTGAGGCAAACGCAAGAGGAAATCCATGCCTTTTCCACGAAGTTGATGACTTCACATTGGTCGTTTCCTGAAGACCTGTAGGGTCACTAGATTTATTATTTTCCCAGTAGCTATAGCTGTAGCCAATATGAATAGTTAAGAAGGATCCATTCAGATAGAAATACTTATTGGAATACGAGATTATGAGATATATAAAAAATTTACACGTAATTCCAACAACAAACCAAGCACTTCGACTTGTCATCCCTGCTACTTTCTTGTAGTATGACAGTCGTCTGTTGCTTCCACTTAAGATGGCCACCAGACAGACATGAAAGAATGATTCGAAACTTAGAAACGCTTAACTATACTGAAAAACGTAATGGCTATAGTCAAGCATAAGAAAACCTTTGCCAAAGCATCAGAACCTAGGTATCAAACCAAAATTATTTTTTACTTATTAATGTTACAAAAGCCATTTTCAAGTTGAACTAAATTATAGCAATGAAATGGCTATCAACTGAATCTATCCGATTAAATCAACGCCCTCTCACCCGTATTCAGGTGTCTGCTACTAACAGACGTATCACTATTGCAGAGTTACAGAAGTTTCTTTTTCCAGGCACGTTGACCATCAGTTATCTCTCGCCACATTACATCGTACACCCAAATCTTAAAGGGAAAGCAAATATCGTAACAAGTCCTTGTTATGAGTGTAAACATCGAGTGTGTATACACTAGATAGAGTCCCACAAGTAACCGCCACCTCTGCCAACACCGTTCTCAAACCGTTAGCAGTAAGGCGTTGTCGTAGGATCCACTGCCTCTACCGCCGCTGCAGCCATCATCGTCTGTAAGTGATGGGCCGCTCCCTCTCATAAAGTACAAAGGTAGACCCCATCGGTAAACGACCATGCAGACATACAGCCTGGCTGACAGACAAAGCCCACAAGAGTACGACGGCTAGAAAAATCGAGACCCCAACATAGAGCACCCTTTAAAGTAGAACCGGTAACAGTCCGCGCATTACTATCGCATCGCGCACTAATCGGCGGCAGCCAACGACGCGACAGGAAATGAACCCTGCCAGGTTCACAGGTTGAACCACTGCGATCGAGTTATCTCACAAAATCGAAGAGCCGCTACGGCGTGGCCTTTCTACCTAAAAACTCTTTCATTGGAGTGGTCGCCGCCGCCGCCGCCGCTGTTGCAGAAGACTGCAGGAGTCAGTGGATTCAACCCAGGCGGGAGCAACGGCGGCTACAAACACCTAACAAAACTCATTTCTCTTCTCCTTATATAACGATTTGGCACCCATTGTGGCATTCACACTCATCCTTCTGCCTGATGTACCTATTCTGCTTGGATTGAGAGAATAAGGGCCACGGAAGAGGGATTCCTAGTCGAGTTAGACCGCTATTTTCGAACTGTAATAGGTAGACAACGACTGAAATCTTAGCAAGTCCGGCCAGCAATCGCAGGACGAATGCTGTTAAAACCTAATCGCACAGGTCTAGCAGGTCCCATCTTAGCAGCGCGAATTTATCAGCGATGCAGCTGATCCTGCCGCCTTAACTCAGCCATACCAGTTATCTCCGTGCATGTAGCGCTCTTCAGGATGGGCTAAGAACTTCGTTTCTTCCCCGCTCTCTAGACGAAACAGGAACACGTAGCAGTAAAAAACAAATCTTGCTTCATATGGCCTATGCATGCAGCATACGTGCTTGCTCGTACCATCCGCCCAAGTGTTTCGTGTGGTGTTCCGCAAGGTCCGAGGGGCCGCGCGGTGCTGTTTTAACGGCACTGGTTCACGATGTATGAGAGCCATACAAACCAAAAAGGCACAGAGAACAGTACAGCCAACAAGAGAGCTAGAGATCCCAGTCTTTTGCGGCGCCACCTGCTCGACTAACTTAAGACAAAACCCTATCTATTTGACGGATAACAACAACAGCAACGGCAGCAGCAGGCTATGGTGGCCTTCTAAAATCGTTCTTTGAGTTCAGGCCAGCAACAGCAATAGTGATTCAGCAGAGGATTGTCGGACATTTCTCTCTATTTTATTCTTCGTCTACCCGTTGTCGTCTCGGCGCTGCCGCCGGCTGACGGCCAATGAGTACCGGTAAAAGCACCGGCTCCAACACCGGCGAACGAGTCGAGTAGCGGCGACAACAACAACAACAGCAGTGGCAGTAGCAGCAGCAGCGGCGGCGGCGGCGGCGGCGGCGGCGGCGGCGGCGGCGGCGGTGGTGGCGGCGGCAGCGGCAGCAGGACTCGAACCAGTCTTTTCGCTAGTGAGCGCCAGCCGGCGGCAGCCGGCACCGTCGATCTGTTAGATAGGCATACACAACTTCACCACTCAGAGGAAGGCGATCGAATAGACGAGGGAAAGAGAAAGACTAGAAAACTACTAGCACCGCTGCTACGACTATAACTAGTTTTCTAAGGAAAAGTAATAGCAACAGCAGCGGTAACAGGCGCAGCGGCCGCTGGTGCGTCGGGAGCAGATCAGCTTCTCAGATCGGATCGGTTGGTTCCCACGCTAAGAAAGTTCATATGGTATAGGCCACCTGGGAGGGGGTGGTGCGTCTGGCAATCCCTGCTATATACCATAGAATATTATATAGAACAGTGGAAGGACGGCTGGCCCTTTTTCGCCCGTTGTTGCCGCCACTCGCCTTGGTGCTTGTGCTGCTGCTGCAGCGATTCGCTGGTCCTTTCTTAGCGATTGCTCTATTTGAGCCTTAGACTCGTATACATACGTCCATACTAGTTACAAACAGACACACACTTACATACACATGGCTAGATACATAGAGCACCTACCCACCTATCGGCATGTTTATGTGAGCCTCCCACAGTGACTAATACTAGGGAATGGCCATGAACGCTACTGTTATACTGCGGAAAAACCTTGTTGTTTAAGAATATATATATATATATATACATATACATAGCTAGAATACAGTGAGGCTGTGGTTTTGCTCAAAATTCTGCTTTCCACGTGAATTTTGCCATGGCGGGCAGAATGTTCGATACAGCCAATACGTAATGTTATCCTAGTTCTTTTAACACAGCAGCAGCATCGGCATCTTACCGTTTTATAGACCTAGACATACCTAAGGCGTACGGTGATTCGCTGATTGGATGAACCATTTCGTTGACCTGACGTCCTGCTGTGGCTTGGCCCACCTGTTGTAATAGCACCGTCGTAGGTCGCCTTGAAGATAACACACATATATACAAAACGCTCTAAGGCTTCTCAGGATATAGTCAGGAAACGTGTCCTGACGGGCGTCAGGCGTCAGCGCGATACTCCACAGGACCATAAACATTCAGATATTAGCATGGCAGTCTGCCGGCCTTTCAGTTCACTCTCAAGCACTGTGTTTGAGAGCTTCGCCTGGTCCTGTAACTTCCTTTTCTAATTCGTAGCCACGAAATGGCTAGCTTATAGATGTAGTTATTAAACCACACACCGTAGAAATCGGTTATTCAATATAAAACTTACAAAGCGAACGTGTTCCCAACTCGAAGCTTTACAAAGCTACATTGCTCTATTTTAATTAACAGCGACTTTCTCTGCTGTTTGATACCGGCGGGCCACAGTGGTCTGCATATAGCAAACGACACTGCCAGTACAATTAGTCAAAGTAACGAAGAACAGTTTTCGGAAAATGCGCGAACAGGTGTTTTTCCTATCGTGAGCTACATAATGTGCCACAGCTTGCACGTATTGTGAGGCTCGTGCATAAACACAGTTACAGACGGCCGTGCACACATTCAGACCAACAGAATAGCAACAACATAAAATGTCGATGGCGCGCAGTGCAAACCCTAAGGCCTGCGGCAAGCGAGGACGAAGGGGGAGGGGTGGACCAAGAAGACGAAGACCTTGAGCAGAAGGTATCGACTCTGTCTCAGTGTGAGTGAGCTGTTGAGCTCTTTCGTGCTGGCGCTATCGGTACTGGCCGCGTTCGTGTTGGCGACGGCACCAACGCACCTTCATCGCACCTGGGTGACCGTTGGCCTAAACTTCATTGTCGTCGTTTGCAGCAGGCGGGCGTGGGGGGGATACGGAACACCGCGGGCCACTCCACAATGACGACAACCGTGGCCTTAGCACGATTCTCTCATAGGCAGCAGTAATTTGACAGGCTAGCAGAAAGGAAGCAGAAATAACGAAACAGAAGAAGCAGCAAGAAGCGAAAACTGAGCGATACAACAACGAAAAAAAAACACCGCCGCCGCCGCCGCATGGCAAAGGAACGAGTGCCGTCTTCATCGTTTGTCGTCATCTTCGCCATTCTCGTAGTCATCGTCGTCAGATTGTCGCTAGTTTCGCCTGTGTGGGATTTGGCAGTTAGGAAAGAGGCAGGTCGTACTGAAGCAAGCTGAGTTGAACGGCAAACTGCCTACCTTTTCAACTATCAAAGCCCGTTCACCAGTGTTTCTTCTACAAGTAGGCGATATACTGCACAGATTTGTTTACTATGGAGCGGTAGCCCCACCTGAGTGGCCGTCGATGCTGTTGCTATCACCTTCTTCCCAGAAAATGGCAATATCCCAACCCAACGGCGGGTCGGATTGGGCCGGTTTGGCTGTTCTGAGGACGATGCATGCTTCTATCTATCCCTACGTAATAGGTTATTTAGAGCATGTTAGGTTATTAGACTAGCGACAAGATGGGGTGAACTGTCTGCGAGCCGAAACTGCCTGTGTGGAACGTTTGCCTATCTGGCTGCTGGTATGTTCGTTCAGCATTAGCAGAACTAGCGGTGAAAAGCTAGGCGATGCATCGCCCACCTGATATCGAATCAGCGTGTATCTGTCAGCAGGAAAAACGCGTCTTAAACTGAGCTAATCAGATAGAACAGATCCGCCGAGGAGTTCATTTTTCAAAGTATGCTATTGCTGCTGCCGCTGCATCCGACGTCGCTGCCGCTGCTGTTTCCTGAAGCCAAATCTCAACTCCAGCGCTGCTACTTTTTATCTCTCCGTAGCGGAGCAAGTAAACACAACGACGATACACATTACGTACATACGGCACGTAATGCTACGGACATATGTCGTCCAGCTATTAAACTTAAAGAACGAAATTATTAAAATTATTATAAAAGTGAGTGCGAAGGAAGACTATTTAGGCAGAACGAGCGAAATAACACGAATCTAATAGCTCCCTGTCGTGAACTACAGGAACGTATTTGTAAAATACGCATATACATACATACACACACGCAGCGATGTTGATCGTGTAATATGTGACATGGCCGTCTTGCATGTATACATCCTGCTGGCCTAACAGTGATACCAACCGTAGCGGGTGCTCGCCTTCCGACGAAGGCTGGTAGCTAACTGAATACCTTTAGAGAGGGCATTTTTGATTGTCATTTTCATAATCATTTTTAAAAGAGGCCGCTTCCGCTAGAATACGCACCGGCAACAATATAACGGCCGGCCGGCCGGCCGGCCGACCGACTGGCTGGCGGCACCACTGCGATCTCGGCGAATAAGTTGTAACGTCGCTTTTAGAAACGGAAAGAACGCAGGAAATTGGAAGCGTCATAGAATCCATCCTCATGCGAGCTTATTTCTCAGGCGCTCGCCCCTTCCAACTAACGCCGTGGGTGTCAACCTGCGACGACTCTATAACTGCGGACCAAGCAAAAGAATGTCGGAAACGCCTATTGGGCACGTAAACGCTGACGAGCTCGCCAGAGCCCTGCGCTAGGAAGAACGAGATAGTGTAGCAAAATGAATGTGTACGGTCAGCGACACCCACAGTGATCATGCCAAGTACGTAAACGTCACCAACGGCCGGAGGCTATTCCGTATGCTTAGATCCTTATGCAGGAGAAACTGTAGCGAAGATCAGCTTGTGCACAAAATGAAGAAAGAAGAACGAATTTATAATCTCGAATTTGAAACAACGTCAGTCCGGACATGTTGTTAGTAGTCAGGCAGCTCATACAAGAAGAAAAATATATTTCGAACTGAATTGAAGTACGCCGGCTCACGCGCGAACGGCATCGTTGTAGGCTCCGTCAGTGGTGCAAATCAAACAAACTCAGCTATGCAGAAGCAGAAACAAGTAGCTAAGTACCAGCGAAAAAACCAAGATAGACGTGAAAACATGGAGAACAAAGTCAATTCCGGGGGCGCTCACGGTTCATAATCGGTCGGTGTCGAAGGAATGTTGTTCCTGGCTAGCTAAGGTTTAGATAGTAGAAAACGACGGCAATTTGCTCAAAATAGGCAAAATCTAATACGATGCTACTGCGATCCGGTCAAAAGCTGCTACCAACGCCACGATATTGATCACTATTCCTACGAACGCCAATGGGTTCGCCGTCAACCCAGCAAGCGGTTATGGCTATGTAAAGTAATCGCGCTCTCGGTGTATTGAATGCATGAATGTCAACTAGCTCACAAAGCAGAGAAATAGCATAGAGTTGACTATGGATCCAAGCCCCGTTTTCGCGCCATCTTGATTCATAATTTAGTGGGTCAAGTTGAACCAGAATTTCTTTTATGACAGCGACAGCAGTAACGGAAGGACACCAAGTTCACCCATGAGAAATGATAGAGTTACGGCTAGTACTAAATGATGCAATAACCGAAGACGAACTTAACCCTGTACCTAGGTTTAACCGGCGGCCACAGGGAAATCGATACGTTTTCAATCAGCGTACGGAATTCCGGCCAAGCAAAGACCAAGGCTGTTATCGCTGATTGTTAGTCACACTGTTTAATTTGATCGTTACATTGTGGAAAATTCGAAGAGCATCCATTATTATGATGGTTATTATGACGATATGTGGATATTAAAACGCTCTTCCCAGATCGCGTCTGCTATTGTTTCAGGCCGTTCTACGTTAAGGTATCGCCTTGTGGCATCTTTGTTGACCTTTACCATAGGCGTCTCCCCCTGTCTGGGGGCAAGCGATGTTTAGCTTCATGCATCGTATTCTTTTTTTACATTTTATAATGACAATAATTGGATTTGCCTACAGCCAAGCGCCCATGCGCACCATGCACTAGTGCTATTTTGACTCGCTTGACGCTGCGCGCGTTCTCTACTCTCTAGAAAGAAATAGGGTCTTTCTGCTGCTCGGCTTAAGTTTATAATAGGCTCGTCGGATAGAATCGTCGTCGAAGAAGCCTATACCAGTTAACACAGCCATGCCCGTACAACTTAGTCACGGCTACAGCCTAACGATCGCACGGAGAGAGGCAATATTGGAACGACGACAACAGCGGATAGAGTTTTCTGCTGTTACTCGACGCTCGCTGTTGAATTTTGCTCGTAGGATCGCCACGCAAGTGACTAAGTCGACCTGGTGAGAGTCCGTCCGTCCGTACATCGATCTGAGTGCTGCGCCGTCTCCAGATAGGGGGCGGCTCAAGAATGCTTTTCCGCTCTCGATCCTGCCGCTTCTATGTCGGTTCAACTAAGAATCGAAGCAAAGGCTACGCCGGCTGGAGCCGCAACAGAAAAGTGCCAGAGAAAGACGAACGAACGAACTATCCGAGGGCTACTCGTTCGTTCGGTCGAAGCAAGTAAACCAGCAGACAGGCAGACAACGCCAGTTATGGTCGCTGCAGTCGTACAAGTGGCGACCGTGCCTGGCACATACACGCATGCACGAAGTAGCAGCAGACAACCACGACGAAGAAATAGAACATTTTTGTAGGAACGGGAACGATCGGGCGACGAGTAGCCACCGAGAAGACGACCAACGAACCAAGCGGGCAGCATCTTGTTGTCGCAAACCAGCACCAGAATCGTGGCCGGCAGTAGCGGCAGCGCCTCCAGTTCTCCACGAGGCTCAAATTGCTAGGATGGTTGCGCGCTACCTAAGTGTAGACGCTGAGCACCACTTCGAGATCTCGTCATCGGCGGCGACACAGCGCTTGGCCGATGGCCAAGGGAGCAGACCTCTCGACGAGAAACAGACCTAAAAGGGCGAAGAAAAAAGGAACACATTGGCGACTCAGTCCGCCATGAGTATGGGCGAAGGCGAAGGCGGAGGCGGAGGGCGCACGGTTTACACAATGGCCGGCACTGACCCAACCAGCAAGGAAGAAACGCCCGAATTCTACGTAAATTCTACACAGATGCTATTTGGTCAAGTTAAACGATCGCTGCAACCTTACGGGGCAGCTATGAACAACCAAAAATACAATATAAATCAAATACGCTATGGTTCTATCATTTGTGAATCAAAGCGAAGACTTTTTTTTTGCATAGTTGTTTGCTAGTGACCCCTTACTGGGTGGGTTGATAAGTATAATATGCAGTTTAGAAGCTGCTGCATGCAGACAATGACAACAGACGAAAATGACGTGTTGCCTCAAAAAGATCGTACGTGAGGAAGCGTTGCCTTCGACGACACGAGTAATGATTACTAATAAAAAAGAAAAAGCGCCTCTTACGGTTTCCTGTCTTCTTCATTGATCTGTAATCGTTCGTCAGTAGAAGCGAGATCGCGCTCAAGACCAGTAGTAATCTACAAAGCCGCCATTGAAGCGGCTGATGGCTGACAGAACCACCTGGTTTCTAATAAACTCGCTGCGAATCTTCTGTACGTTACCATAGTAAATGCTACTGGGGCTTTTCTTAACCCCGGCAGAATCAGTGAACTAAGCGGCCGTGTCCAACCAACGTCCGACATTAAGATGGACTCGAGTTGGCCGCCAAGCAGTTCGCCATCCGTCTTTCGTAAAAGGTCACGAAAACATTTCGAGACTTATCGAAGTACACACAACGCTGTTACAAGAAGGCGTATATACGCGCGATGCTTGATGCCCGTGAACTCTCGAATCACTCCCACAAAAACCAAGCTGGCTATCCCTATGAAGCCTCAATTTGCCTTCATAAAAAAATTCTCACGGCGACTGGTCGAAGGAATGCATGTATGTACACTCTTGAAAAAACGAAAATGTGGGTGGCAGACGGCAGCGGTTCACAACTCTTTAAAGATGACTGCTGCTGAACGACAAGTTCTATCAACTTGTAGCAAATATATGTATATATATATATATACACATATAGACGCATCGGTATATGGTTAGATTTCAACAACAGACTGATATAGCTCAATCAAGTTGATGTTAATCGACGCTCCTTAGTTCCCATAATTCTGTCTCTAACATTTTGCCTGGATGGCGAAAGACAGACGTTGGTCTGTCACTCGCCATCGAGCATCCCGTCCACAAATAATTCTGCGAACATCTATTAGGTGTAAATTAGATACGGACCGCAGGGCGTTAATGAGCCGCTATAAAGGTGACAACGAAAACAAAATGTCGCTATACATTGTGATCGTTGAAAAATGGCCGACGGTCATCTATTGTCGACCATGAAGACCTCGCCGTCTCGAGACCGGAGATCAAGGGACTAGTAGCAACGCTTGTCGCTTTTTTTTGCGGTTGTCCGTTTGCTCGTTCGGTCGCCGTCCGCGTTTCAGTAACAGCCGCTACTGCTATTGGAGTAGAGTGATATGACAGACCGCGCGTAGACAACAAAGGAAACTGACGGACACCCGGTCAAACGAACGGATGAATACGCTGATTAATTTTGAGGAAAGAGCATATTTTCCGGTTGTTATGAATGGTAAATGTTGCTTTCAGTCGCCATCACTTCTGTCGTTGCTAGTGGAACCGTCAATCAACGTGAGATAGTGGAGAAACTAGAAAATCGCATTGATGACTAACTGAGAACGTGTTCGTGAGGTGATCATGCCTTGATGGCATAGTGGTGCCTACTTCCTCCTGCAGCGAGGCCAGGAGTGAGTTGATTAAGAGAAAAAAAGAAAAAAAAAAAAGCAGCTAAACGTTAACGATAACGTCGAGTTTCCTTGTCAATATTAGTATCTACGACCACTGTCGCGACAGCTGCTGCTGCTGCTGTCCTCATATCGCCCCGAACATCGTGGACTGTAATTGTGGCAGCGGACGATTACGTACAATAGAACTAAAGCGCGGTGAGTGATAAGAGCTGCCGATGCTGCTATCCCAATTCAACAATGACATGACCTTAGCAGCAGTGATCGAATCCTATACGAACGCAACAGATTTGTCTTGGATTGTCCAGGATTCCTCTTAACGTTGCCTTTGCTCGCTACTTGACAAGCGGGGCAATGAGAGGTACCGTAGATACGGTGCAGTACCATCGCCGCCCGTTACTAACTATCGACAATAATACACGAGGAAAGATCCGAGAGCGTTAAAGTTCTTCTTCTTCTATTGTGGTCAGAGCTAAATAATCTTCAACGAGTAATTCGTTCCTCTTTCTGCCCGAGTGTTCGATGCAGTGAGGACATTCCGTTCACGAACCCATGAAACGCCTTTCGTTTGAAACAGGAGCAGTGGGAAAATTAAAAAACGCAATAAAAGTTCGTAGAAACACGCTATGTGGTGACGAGCGCGGGACAGATACAGGTTTAATATAGGATTTAGGTCTCTCTGCTTCGAGCGATCGGACTGATAAGTAAGTATATTCTATTGTTTCACCTAAACAATGACATTTAGTAATTATACAGACAATATGCATGGGTGATCGGGAATGCAGCGCGGGGTCTAGTGTGAAGGCGCTGGCCGTCTGGGAGTAAAAGAACCGGATGTAAAACTCTAAACATTTGTTTATGTGAAATTTAATGGCCATTTATAGAGATCTGTTTTACTAAAATTACAATAATTTTTCACATACAGCGGTACTGCGAATTGTTTGAAATAGGCCGGTTGTCGCAGGTGTCTACTGGTACAGAAGGTAGTGACACTGAACATATTTACGCTATATTTTCTCTCTTATTCTACGGAACGTCCTGTGCACATCTTTCGTAGTGGGTGTTTGTCGCCTATTGCGGAGGTCTCGGAAATTCGGGATGCAAAACTCCGTAGCCACCGGATCTCTAATGCCATTCAACCGTCCTCGATGACATTAAAATAGACTGAAGGCTCGGCCACTGAATGGTGAGTTGACCTTACTCACCTCTAACCTAACATGCTCATGAATTTCCGCTCATCACAAGAGTCATCGTGATGATTTAATTGGATAACTCGCTTCTGAGTCCTCTCACCTGCTGCTCCGTTTTGTTGACTTGAATCTGGGTCGATCTTGTCACGCAAGTCTTCATCTTCTTCGGCGAACGGAACAAATTTTAGAGGTGGCGGCTTCTTCATGAAGCGAGGCGACATCTTTACAGGTGCCTTAGGCGAGTACCCAATCGCTTGAGGGTTCTGAACTGAAGAATCTTGGTGCTGGGACTGCTGTTGAGGTGACGAGTAACTTTGATGATTTGGGTTGCTCTGTTCAAGAAGGGCAGTATTTACTGTAGGGGTTGATGAAACACGAGGTGGTATGCCCACTCGCTTAGGAGTCTGTCCTCCCAGACTGACAGGTGCCTGCCGATTACGAGGGCTCTGCAGGTCCATTGGTTCATCCTGCATTGGCAGATGGGCAAGATGAGCGATCAGTCCTTCGCCCATAGGCGGAACTCGGTTCCAATCCACGTCCATAACGACACAGCCCAGCTATTCTCCAAGTTTCTATAACAAAACCGTATTCGCTTCACAGTTCGCATAAATCAGGAAATAGGTGCGTGAATAGCACGCCCTCGTAACGCTGCAGCCAAGAGAGATCTCCTCTGGAGTGTTCGTCGATCTCAGTTCCAGCTGTCGGTTGGCACCACAACAGAAATTCAGTATCCGCGCACAAAAACATATACAACAAAATAGTAAACGGTAGATTCACATTCACGCACGATGGGCCGCCTCGCACAGCGAAACGAAAAGCTCAAAATATATAAGCAACGAGCCGTTGATTGATTGATCAGTCGGTCGGTCGCGTCACTTCACGTAACGTGTTATTCGGTGGCTCTCTTCTGTTAATGATGTCCTAGTTGATGATGAAGTATCCAGGCGTGATTGATCTTTCCGTTATTGAATAATTAGAACAATCGAGTCTCAACTCGCTCTCGCCCTCGGATCGCGCACAAACTCTAACAACAGACGGACACATGTGTCTTGCCCCTTTTTCGTATCTGATGTCTTTCGCGATACGCACGTCCAGTCTGACTCTCTGAAGATCGATCACTCAACGGTGATGCGGAGGTGTCGGCGTCGGCGACGACGACGAACGATGCTTGCAAGTAAGATGATTTGTACTAATGCAACTATTACGATTGATACAAAAAATCGCGATTGGCCGACGACAAAGATTCCCGTACGTTTCTTCACTAGTGTACATGTATAGTATACGCAGCGACTGACAAGCGCCAAACTGTCGCCACTCTGACAGAAGAGTTGACTTCTACGATACGTAACAACACGACGGCCTTATTCTAATTTCCACCTTACAATAGCGAGGGATGATGCACTGATGACGGACTCCCTTTCCACCGTCCTCTCAGTGTGTCTTTCGCGGAAAACAGCTCCGTCGGTGATCCTCTCCCTGTGACTTTTCTAGCTCGACTGACTAGACTCGACCCCTGTCATGTGCTTCGTTCAATGTTTCGCTGGCTCGCTAGGCAGCGCCAGAGACAGCCAGACAGCCTTGCTTCCTCTCTCAATGGCGGCCGTTGCCGCCGCCGCCGCTGCTACTGCTGCTGTTGCTGCTGCTCGACCGCGCTTGTGCTGCCGGCACTACTACTACTACTACTGCTGCTGATGAAGCTCTTTCCGTGTGAGGGCGCTGCACTCGACGCCTAGATGACAGTAACTCACTGCAGGCTCATTTGAGCCTACGGCTAAGTGACTACTAGCCTACTTCTACGACGGTTACGCCGCCGGCTATGTGGATTTGAACGAGTGCGAAGCGACGTCCCACGGACGGATTCAACGACGCTCTACTAAAGTACAAACGTCCCGCTAGTAGGCAATAGTAATAGCTCGCGTCTTCACTTCACCTGTTTGCTGAGAGATGGACCGATGGACGCGCCGGTAGCTGGTGATTTGCTTGTGGCGGGATAAACGGCTGGCGACGACAATAGAACGCCGTCAAGCAATACGCTTACCTTAGCTGGCTCGTGTAGGACCGAACGAGTACCAGCGATTGATCGCGGGGAAATTGGCTACTCCGACGGCTAGAGAAACCCAACAGGCAGCAACAGAATAAATATGACTGTGCACAGAGGCCCAGAGACAGGCGAAAGAACATAAATGGAACAGGACAGGAATAAGCCACAAGAGATAGAGAAAAGGGCACGGCCCAACAGCACTGCCAACGACAACAACGTCCTAGCATTCATCTTACATTGCCTATGGTATATACAAAACATTTGCACGTACGCTGAGAAACTCTCAATTCGAACGTCAAGTTAGCTATCGTTCCCCTTTTGCTATGTTTTTCCGATTTTGTTTTGTTTTACTTGTTTTCTGTGTCGTAATTTCTCAGACGATCGATTCTCTAATGGAAAACAGCATCTACAGATAAACTACAACGATGGTGGCTACGACAAATCAACGGGTCGATTACCGACGGGACACATACGAACGCTGACGCGGCTTGAACTCCCCTAAACGTTTACTCGACAGTGTAGGAGTCCCGCGGCGTATCTTTCTTTGGTGCGGTCCTCCATTACAATGCCGAGCGCACATACGTTGAAGCTAGAGACAGATTTACTTGTTTGTACGTACAACGGTCGAAGCGGACGCAACAGCGGAAGCTTCAACGTCGAAGAGGGAAAAGCGCGAAAAGGGAGAGTCATGAAGAATAAACCGAACTCGACCCAGCCCAACCTACCGATGAGCCGCTCACAGAAGCTGCCCAGGAAACTGCTGCACAGTATACGGTGACATACGGTAGGCGTTCGCGGTACACTTTTTTCTATACATTCTACTGTGTTTTCTATCATAGATCACAGTGTGAAAATGCCGTGCAACATCATTGTAAGGTCCTGGGAGGGCATTGCTCCATCGGTGACAAAATCAATGTGGGGGCATCGTCATGTTCACTGTAACGAATAGCTTGAAGATGTATGACGTGCTGCCATGTGACACCGGGTTGCCTGTCGTAGAACGGATAGACATTGGGGACGCCCATGACTTCGGAAATAAGCGAACAAAAAGTTGACAACACAGGAGATGTTAGTTTATCGGTCGCCTTATACAGTCTGCCCCTGTCGATACCTGCACATACATGGATACGGCTAGACAAACACACATGACCGTCTCAAACAACGGCCGTTTTCTGGTCCCAGCATATCCGCAGCGAGACAAGACACAGCGGGCCGTCGCTGTTCTGTAACTACGCTTCACAGCAATTCCTGAAGACGCCCCAGCTACAACCATCCCTATACGACTTAACGCCGGACCTAACCGCTCCGCCAACATTTGCGGCAGCGACGACGGCAGCCTTAAGCACGCACCGGATGTTCGAATGAGACAAACGCCGCAGTATCGCACATTGACGCTGATGACCTACGTCGGCAATAT
The DNA here is from genome assembly GCF_002532875.2 of Varroa jacobsoni. Lineage (NCBI taxonomy): Eukaryota > Metazoa > Arthropoda > Arachnida > Mesostigmata > Varroidae > Varroa > Varroa jacobsoni. The sequence goes on from NW_019214095.1 coordinate 51,352, forward strand.
TAGCGACAACAGCACGGCATATCCAAAGGGAAACAGCGCGAGCAAGAACAACGCCGATGTTACAGGCTACGACATGTAAACGGCCGCTCGTTCCTTCAAGGGGGGCTCAACTACCAAATCCAAAGTAGTTAAAACAGAAGAATCAGCGAGGAGCCGCAGCTCTACAGGGACATGCAGGCGACCAAAGCGGTCGCCTGTATGTCACTGTAAAGAAACTCAAAAATTCAGCTTACAAAGGGGTAGCGGAACGGCCAACTGGCTTTATTCAGTCCGATGGGGCCCGTACCAAGGTGTCGGCGTTTGCCATAGACGGTGTAGTGACACTCAAGTGCTTCTGCACGCACGAGAACGGCTTCAACTTGTACGTGTACTCCTGGTGGTCCTATGGGGCCAGACGGAAGCAGAATCCTACGGCGGTGATGTCATTGTCATATTTAGGTTGTCCCCATGGATGGTAAGGCTGAGGATCAGTAGGATTTTGTTACTGCTGCTTCGCCACGCAGCAGCAGCAGCAGTAGCAGCTGTAACAAAAATAAAGGTTTTCATTGATTGAATCTGCGACGACTGTGGATCTTCACTATACACTTGAGCTGAGCTGAGCTCAGGAAAAAATAATATAACGGCCTAAGGGAGCGCGGAGTGCAAACAGGCAGCTGTACAACAGCTTCGAACAAGCCTATTCACAGTGACCGGAGCTTTCTACCTTTTAATGGATAGATTAGGTAAAATTCTCAATTGGAGTCAATTTTCACTTAGTTTTTATAACTAGATCATAATACGACCGCTGGCGCTGTTGCGCAAAGAAAGCGGTATTCCAATGGTAACCGTTTTTCTCGTAAATGGCACATGGGCAAAATAACTCTGGCGTTAGCAGATTGTTCGATATCTTTTGAACGCAAAAATCCAATAGTGCATTTTTCGAGTCAATAGGCAAAAATATATATCATACAAACTCTCAAAACTATCCCATTGTGGGTTTACAATTCAGCGAATATTATCAACGAGTTAAACTTATTTTGTAAGCCTAATCCGCTACCATTCGTAATCAGCTTCAGCTTCAGTCGGCTCGCATTAATATGGCAAAATGGCCGGTGGACGAAGCGGTGGTCCTCGGGATTGAGGATTTCCACCTGGCTGTGCGTACGTTCCGCAAAAATACGCAGTAACGTATCAACGAATACATCGATAAACAGTATAGCATTGCCTAAGCGACGGAGTAATCACAGACTTCAGGGAAAGTTCCTAGGCAGCACTTGTATTCGTGGCCAAGTTGATTGCTATCATTATCGTGGCTCTTGTTGTGTAAGGTATATCGTAGTGCTCAATCACTGTATTCTAAAGCACTCCTCCTCCGGATGGACAACATCTGAGAGCCGACAGCTTCACGTTCACTCCGAGAGGAAGTGTATAGGTTTGTCTCACCTGTGCTGGTCACGACATCGCGTGGGTTCACTATGTAGCTTTTTTTTTTCCACTAACCTTCTCAAAGCGGGCAAAGTCAGGTTGCCCCACAACTTTTTTGAACTACCCCCTACCCCGCCCGCTCCCCAAAAAATGAAGTCAGATGAAGTCGATGACAAAAAAAAGTCGTCATTGAAGATGAGCAAAGAGCACTCGGTGTAAAACATGAAAAATATCTTGTCTCTCTGAGGCCTATCGAGCAAAGCCTGCAAAAGCATGACCATAAACCAGTGCCAGGATATTTGTGCCAATAACCTGATGACTCTCGTCTGCTTACGTCTTTCCTGTTTTTACCCAATTTGCTTTTTTCTGTTTTTTAGCCCCCATTTCAATCAAAACTCTCATAAGGAAACCCTCTGACAATACCTAGCGTCCATGGTGTACTAGCCAGCCCACGGTTATGACATCAAAACATTGTGCCGTCATCTATTGTACGACTACACAATATGAATACACGGTCGAACCGTAATGCTGTGTCTCTCCACTCGAGGCGCACGTAACCTTCAAAGCTTCAGATCTCAGACGCGAGAAGATCCGGTCAACACAGCTATCGGTACCGCGACCAGCTTGAGATCTTCAGTCGCTATGCATCCCTCACGATCTATAATACACTAAGAGGTTTGCTATGCGGGGCTACCAGCGGCCGTATAGCCATCACTAAAGAGTCGGAGCTTCATCCTTCCCCCTTCGTTAATACCTGTTCAATTGCTGGGCCAGCTTAATAAACTCTATTGAAATTATTGAGTTCATCCGGACGACCAGGACGATACCAACAAAGACGTTGAGTCGAGTTACTTTAATCATGTTCGACACGGGCCCATGATCCAGTGTCTGCCCTTAGATGGGACATGTTTATTCTCGCCGCACACTCCTCTCGCGGTATCTGTATTTACTTACATGTATTGTTCTACTTTTTTTTTTTTTTCGTTCCAGTGTTGTTTGTTGTTGTTGTTGTTGTTGTTATTATCGCTTTTCTCTTTCTTGCTTGAGGTCAGTATAGATCTTGATACAGGCGCTCGCTCATTTCAGCCGCCGTCGCTGCCTCCTCCGCATCCATCGCTTGACGGCTGATCGCCGCCAAACGTAATCGCCGAAGATCCAGTGGCTGCACCGTATCTGGCTTCGCAGTGATTTGCTCGTTATGAATCAGACACCCTTGAATAGGAAACCAATACGATCAAGTGACCGAATCTCGCTCGCTCGCTCGCTCGCTCGCTCGAGCCGAATACTACGCCAGTTGTCTTGGGCAGGCCGACTGCTCAGAACAACGGATCGGTGACTAAGATCTGAGCTACGGCAGCAACAACGTTCAACAGCAGTGCGAGCGGCCCTGATATGGCGAAGGATGTGCGAAGCCAAACGATGCATCGATTCTTTGCCTACTACAACTGACTATGTACTATTTCCGAAATAGTGCCTCCAGTAATTAGCCATGAGGTGGATCAGACAGGAGAGAGAGAGAGAGAGAGAGAGAGAGAGAGAGAGAGCAAACGCCGCAAGGAAAGCGCCGCTGAGATATGGGGAGAGGCGGGAAGATACGGTGAGTGGTCGATAGAATGTTCGTCTCTTGACTCTTTAGTTCATGCTCCCGAAAAAGATTTTTAAAGCAACAAAGAGAAACAACTTCGTCGCCATCGTTTCTTTATGATGATGATCATCATCATCACCGAGATCCCATCGACATTAACAGCATCAATGTGCGGCGTGCGGTGCGCGTAACGCCAATCCGGCTTTGCCATGAAGCAAGTATCCGAAAGGCCACCGACGGCCGGTTAGTTGTCGGTCGTCTGAGAGGGGCTAATCCAGCTTTGGGGCGCTCTCGTGCGCACCCGTCGCGAGCTGAGACCCGACTCGACTTCAGGCTGAGTCGAGTTGGACTTCAGTTGAAGGCGATGTCTGATCAGTACAGCGCAATGCCATCGGCCAAGGCTGTAGGTTGTCTCGTGATCTTCAGTTACGCGCTAGTACCTCGCGATCCGATAGCTAGACGGCGCCTCTACGCCACGAAATGCAGGTCACTGTTGATGCCGATAATGCTGTAGTGAATGTTGCGCTGCCGATATCGTCAGCGTATCCCACTGGTCACAATGATGTTACTGCAGTCAGTTCTATCATAGCCGGCTATGTGTTTTAGTCGGGCCGGCCGATGAGGGGCGTTTAGAAGACAAGCACGCATCGAAAAGACTGAGCGAGCCGTTTGAGAGGTTCCACTTAGTACTTGGTCTGATGGCCCATACGCATATACATAGGAATATTCAAATGTGTCGTTTATTTATAATATTCGCCAATATTCTCCTTCAAACAGACCACCGTCTGACTGGGATAGTCGAGTGCTGGTGTTAGGTAGGGCGCGGGAGATACCGTGGGGTACGGAGCGATGTGGCATGTCATTTTACATCTTTAGATACGTGACTAGATGAGGTGCGCGGCTTTCTCTGGCGGCTTGTCCGGTTTCACCGGAGCCTGGCATTTAATGCCTGCAGGACGAATGCCAAATCATGGACGAAGTCCCACAGTGGGCTTGAGCGTGTCGGCAAACATTAACTTCATGAAGCTCCTGTCACTGCGGCAGCGTGACCTAATAGAGGTCATCCCTAGTTTGAAGAGGTGAGTCGATGTAACATCGCGATGTCATAGTACGCCGATTCGGTGATGCGTCAATGATACGTCACGTACCGGGTAGACAATTGCCGAGTCATATTTGAGGTTCCTAAGCGACAATAGACGCAGACTATCATCATATGGATTACGCCACAATGGGCACACGAGATCAAAAAGGAAACGAACATATTAAATAACATTGGCATGGGCCGGCATAAGCCAATCGCTCACAGAGTTAACCGGGACAATTTTTTCCAGATTTGTCGAAATGAGATCATTTTATTTACGCAGAACCTGTGCATGTTATGGCTTGTACCGACCTTGACACCCTCAGAAATTAAATCCTCAACGGCAATCAAGAAGATCATCTACATACATCAGTATTCCTCATTACAATTATTTTATTGGATACGTCAACAAACATAAAACTGTAGGCTGTTGTACTAAATCATTCCGTATACGAGTCATATGTGTGTATCACTATACCATATAACACTCATATTATGAAAACATCCCTCCGTAACATAATATATATATATATTTCTTATAACGCACTTACTTAGTCCATGTAAGCAGCCTTGTGAACTTGTACAAAACAAATCTGTCTGTGTACAAACACATCTGTCAATGTCTACTCTACACACACACACACTCGTATATATGTATATATAGCTACCCGTACGTACAACATGACGGGGTTGACGCCATCGTCGTCATAAATCGTCGTGTTAATTGTCTTCCCTTTTTGTTGGCTCTTAGTTCACATGACAAAACTGGGTGCCCAAAAATTGCATTTCGCGCGATACAATATCAGCTGCAGCTGCAGCAGCAGCAGCGGCAGAACGGCATTACGGCTCCAATGCCCCTTCTTGCACACATTACGCGGGCATCGTCGCCATGGTCATCATCAGTACTTTCTTACTGAAGGCGGCGTTGAACTGAGTGATTGTCGGGAAGTTTGCGAACAATCATCTAAGTGATCGGCCGATGGGCTGTCACTCGGACGCTTCACAGTGCAAGCAAGAACGGACTTGACTGACTTCGTAAACTGGCCTCACAGCTCGTTATCGCTGTTGTTTTTCCGACAGTGGCGGCGACTTCAGCTGCGACTACGAGCTTCCGGGGTGAAGGCCCGCCTGCCTGTACACCTCTCACTCAAACAGCCGCTCATAACCACTGCTTACCTAGCAGCGGTATCACGTAATACACGGTATACCATATATCATGCGGTATTCCGTATATGAATTTAGACACGACGGTGCGCGCTACTGCCAAATTAACCGCCGAAAATAGATAGCAAACAATAACTGCTACTGTTTCTACTGTAGCATTCGAGCAGCGGGTAACGAAAATGGCCGTCGGAGAAACAGAAGAATACTGGGAATTGATACTTTCCTCGGCTCGGCGACGAAGTCGTCTGAATTATTCCAGTTGTCATTACGCTGGGGACGGCGCTTCTAATCCAAATGCCACATCAAAGGGGGCGGCTGAGTACGCACGACGGAGCATACACCGCGGCGGAGAAGAGGTGTCTTGTAACAACCAGTTATGCCTTTTTGAGGGCAGTTAACTTTAATACAGGAAAACACTAGTTGGCGGCGACCAGCAATTCTCTGATTTATGTAAGGTTTTTGCATTGTCAATATCAATAGAGGGAACATAAGACGCATTATTGATTGCCAAGAGAGATGTATTTCTAGAGATGGTGTTATGGCCGTAGCATAGAAGCTGACGATGCTGCTACGGCCCGGTCGATGAAGGGAAGGGCCATCGCGAACGACCGCACTTTGACGCTGTAGTGCTCGTTATTCTTTTGAATGCAGTGAACTAGAGATGAGTTCTATATGTAGTGATCCCCTTACATTTTACGTTTTTATCACCGCTATTTATTTATTTTATTCTACTTTTCACCTGGCCTTTAAATCAGTGCGTCTTATTAGCAAGAACTAATAGAAATGCCGCCAGCAAGGAGCCATGACTTCCTGTTTAGTAAATTGTTCCAATGAGGAAATGCTCAATAATGTTAGATCGGCGTTAATTCCGAAGGGAGAAAAGCGGAGGTGCCATGCGTCTGTAACAGTGCAGTATCAATAGATACAATGGGGCTCACGAAGCACTAAAAATAGCAATATTCTTTACCAATAAATGACTTGCAGTCACGCAATTTGCATAGATTTTAGGTCAAGTATGAGTACAATGCATCGAAGCGTACAAGAAAAAGCTTCAAGGTCTAACGACCAGCCAAAGAACAGGCGTTACAAAAACAGGCCACCTAATTCGTGGTAACAATACAGTGACTTTATATCGTTAGCTTAGGAAATGAGGCTGAAATAAAGGCATTTTCACACTTATTAGATTATTTTTTAAAAGCAGTCTCCCGCCTACATTAGGACAAACGATTTTATTTTCCCTATGCCTATAAAGTAGCCCTAATTTTAATTACGCTTAATACGTTTTTACTTACGTTACGGTTGTGTTCGAATTATTAATTTTGCCTAAATAAATATACTTTCATACGAAAGTAGACAAATGCCAGGTTAGTGTTCTAGCTTCAGCCCTCCACTACACAACAGAAGCTATTCGACCGATTGGATCAATCAGACCTACAGCTTAAAATAGAACAAACCGTTACGAAGAGTCGTAAGGGGAATCACAGCAGATATATATATAGAGGACTTCGTCCGGTTGGAGGCCTTCACTCGGCATCGCTGTTATTCCGAGAGCAAAAACTGGGAGCAGTGTACGGCCGATAGACACCTGTTCTTGTGGGAGAGTTGGCTAACTTACCTGCAAAAGAAGTATTGACGACAATGACAAAAAGGATACAACAGAGGAAAAGAAAGGAAATAAACATTTAGTCAACTGGCATCAACAGAATGCACACAGCAGATAATGAAGATCGCGACGTCTTATCTGGACTTTCTGGGGTATCGACAGGTCAAGTGTTTCCTGCGATTCTTTACTTGAGGAAAGGGATGTTCAACAAGGACAGAAAGAGCATGCAAGAGCAATTCCTATTTTTAAAGTAGGTACATGCTTCCATCTATTGGACATAATCGATAGGGCCATCATTGAGCGCCTGTGTCTATACAGGATCCCATCTATTGCTCTCTTGAATAGAAAATTTGCGTTTCTAATAACCAATATACACAATCTCACGTATGTTTCGTCCACAGTTCATATATATATATATATATATATATATATACTTGAAATAATAAAATACGTTTTACAGTGGCATTAGTTAGTGAATGTTGTGAAAGGGTACCATTTCTAAAAAGATACCTGATTAATATAAAAAAAAAGCAATTTTCGGCTACGGTTTTATGCGGTTAATGTCCAGAAAGGACATAGGAGAACGTGATATGGGATACTTGCTATCCGTCTAATTCGATTGTAACGTCCCCAACTACGACTTACAAACATTACGTCAATGTCGTGTCTAACAATTAAATACTTTCAATGGCATTTTCTTAGCAAAATTGCTTAACAGTATTGTACATTATTTCTCCCCCATAACACATAAACGATATAACCCAGTCCACGAGCTGAAATCGCTCGCAGAGCATTTCTGTGCGTAGTAGTTGAAGCAGTACAGTGGTTCTGTAACTTTCTGCCTATATTTCATCCTTAGCGCGGTACGTTACCCTTATCAATCCACCCGTTACGGTATGACAACCGCGTAAGAACTGTTCGTTCGAGTAAGAACAGACCCATTGTTGGATGGCGCTAACAGCTTTGCAGGATGATTTAAACAGGGGCATCTTTGTTCATTGTACGTCATTCAGCCCTTCGACATCGTCTCTGCCGACTTCAATCCGGTGCGATTTTCTCCCTTCCCGACACGACGTAGCGAATCATCATCATCGTCATCGTCATCGTCGTCGTCGTCGAGACAATAATCCTCGCGTCACCCGTACGCTTGCGACTTACTTAAGACGTTTTACAACGGACGTTGAACATATCAAATTTTCTTTATTATTCTGCTGCGCGATGGTTCGTCGACCGCGTTGCATACGGACGCTGTGCACTGGCTGACGCTGACATTAAAGGACGTACGAGCGGGCGGAGGGCCGGCGAGCGCAAACAATGAATGAGCTAAAGAACAGACCGGTTTGTGGGTCGCTTCTCGAGAGACGAGCAACCGTCAGCGTCAATTGGCACTGGAAACTGAGCAATAGACATCCGCGCAAGTCGAATCGAGCCGGGCCGAATTAGCTCACCCGGAAATCGTCAAGGCTTCACGCGTCGTCCGCAACTGTAGGAGATGCGCGATGCCAGAAACGACATGACTGTAACACGATGCCCAGTCGCAATTAGTGCGGCGTTTGCTGCCGTGGGCATACTCACAGTACACAACGCGTACGGTGGCCCGTGTACGCGGCACCTCGTTGCGTTCTGGGCTCGCCGACTGTTCCGTAGATGATGGAAAGGTTGCCAGCTGGTTGTTCGTGCCGTTCTTTTAACGCCATCATTGTCACCAATGCTAACCACGCTGATGTAGGTGTATACGAAAGAGGCGGTGATAAAGAGAGCGAGAAGAGGCTAGGGAGGGCCTGCGCGGGGAACAAATCGCTGAACAAACAATGACTGGCTGGATTTTTGATCAGCAGGCCGCTGGTCAGCCTACGGTCGCTATCGTAGCGTGACATAGGGGGTCATCGAGTGATTAGCGCGGTAGACACACGCATAATTAACAAACGACGTTTCGAAATACTGCTAGTGATGAATAATTGTTCGCGCACTCATCGTCCGTACGAAAGTAAAGATCAAGTCCAGCGGACGCAGTAAATGGACGAATGCGACGACGAGCTAAATTCAAACAGAACTTTTGACGGCAGCGAGATTCCTAGAGAAGACGATATATACTCATTGTCCGCAACACGGTTCATTAGAGTGAGCGTTTACCACGTGTCATTCGATAAAGAGGTTGTTGCATTTATGGCTTGCTCTTATCGTAAACGGAATAGGTTAACTAACCAAAACTATACATGATACGCTCGAACCGTCCGATAGAAAAATCGTTCTTGCACCCTTTGAGCGTTGGCAGGATGCCGCACAATTCCATTAATCATAGAGCTTCCAGTTTGATCATAGCTCCGAGTTGCCGTATCCCATATTCGTCTCCATAGACACTTAAAGGGCAGCAGGGTATTCCGTCAATTAAGTCACTGATGCGTCTAACCGCAGTACGCTATGGGTGAAATGTTTGCAAGGTTCGACGGGTCTGATCGCGGCCGTTAACGATTTCCATTGGGAAATATTGTGACATACTAAAGCTACAGCTGAATTTTGGTGGTCACATTAAATTAAAAATAGACTTCTCCGATCTTATTGCCATTACATGACTCTGTTGATTCAAGATCGCCAAATCGTTAGCAAGGCTTTGCGGCCAACGTACCGCCACTGTACGGCCTATTTGACATTAACAGATCGGCGTAAATTGTCGCTTTCGTTGAGATTTGGGGATAATGTCTTATTCTTACTTGCGGTTACATAATATAAATAAATGGCTAACAGCGAAATTATGATGCGTGTCCAATACGGACGGCAAGATGATTGACGACGTAAAAACAAATGTTCTATCTTTGTTATGCTTCTACTCAAAGATAGATTGCGCACGCAAGTCACTAGGGGACCAGTCAGCCCAGCAAAGGGCTCGGTAAACTTCTGGTCCTCATTTCGTTGACGTATTCCAGTTAGCGTTCTTAGAATTATCATTTACACTAGTCAAAAGCGCGGCAGTACCCGTTTTTCAATCAAATGTATGATTGTTAACGATATATCTTTACCCCCCTTTATCACCCCCCTGTCACTGGGGCTTGAACCAGTAACGGCCGGTCCCAAAGATATGATACGAGTAGATAACAGCATCGGTTCCTGTAATGATTTTTACCGGTAAAAGATATTATCCATGTGACTCAGTCCTCTTGATCTGGCGGCAGATCATATCGTACTTTCCACTCAGTTGCTCATAACTATTATTATTGTGTGCTACGTGATAAAAGGATTGACACACTGATCTGTTGCGTAAAACTTTATCTCTATTGAACGCTTTTTATACATGAGCTTGTTTACAGACAGAGACGAGTCGAACTACGAAACAAGACATTATATATATATATATAGTTCTATATTCTGTATATTCTGATCAGTTTGTAGAAGGACACCATAAAGCAATTATATTGATTCGATTATACATGAGCTGTATTAAATTGGGATTTATTTTATGGGTCGGCTTGCTTGGCACGAAGTGAATTATTTTATTTTTTTTTTTTTTCGTATTTATTATATGCAATTCTATGGGTCTTGACATTGATCTAGCTACTTGTCACCCATACGTAACACTAATTTCTCAAATATACGCATCCTTTGTCGTTACACGGTACCTGTTAGCACACTTGGAAATTCTGAATAGATGGGCACCGTTCGCAATGAATGCGACTTGTTTAACTAACCAAAAATAATTACCAGCAAAAAACCTATATGCTCGTGTGATAGCCAGCGTATATTTATCTATTCTACCTGCTTATAAGGCATAGTTCGTTTAATCTCGGAAAAATCCAAGCACCGGAGACCACGTATCAGGCACCTGGACCTCAAAAGCCTCATTAGGATCATCTAATGAGCAATATTGTTGGCTGTGCTATAGCGTCACCTGCCACTACCGAAGCTCTCTCCTCCGAAGTAACGCATCGTTTGATGTAGCTCTTCATTTCTGCGTCATTGACATCGGGTGTACTTACTACACCTGTGACAAGTGCAACAGTCTTTCATATCAACGGTCCATCGAACCAAGAGAGCGGCTTATATTGTCACCGTCTTTGCTAGGGCGCACGAGTGCGCCGCGGTATGAGTGACCTTGCTAATTCGGATGGCCCAGATTCGTCAATTTTGTGATTCTCACGCGGCAGCTCTCAGCGGCAACGGCGGGGCAAACGCAAAGTAATAACGTCGTCCGCGACAAAGCAACGAACGACTAAAACAAAAATGAAAAGAACGAAACGGAAGAAAAATGATTTCGATCGTCAATGATTCAGAGGTGCGTCTACGGCGCACTTTTAGCGCTACTTTTCGACACTTGCCTTCATCACCGTTACCAGAAGCATCACCATCGGGGCAGTTGACCCCACTACTCACAGCTTTCGAAGTAATGTCGCTAATGTCATGGCACTGCTATATGGCTGAGTGCAGTTTACGAATAACGCCGGCCGCAGATGGTTATGATGCTGCCGCTGCTGCGTCAGGGGCAAAGTTGACTAAGACTCACACCCGAAGCCTTCCGCCGCCTTTTCCAAAGCTGCCCACAGGTTGGTTTCAGCCTCGATGTCGGCCACTGAATTACGCTGTCGTCGTCGTCGGGGCCGCCGAAGCACTTGTTGTGCTATCGAGTGCGTCTGTGGTGACCGGTCACTTTAGCCACACCCGTAGAGCAGTGATCAGTGGCAGCTGGCTGTGATGAAGCTGGCGCGTCGGCTATATTTCAATATGGGTAGATTCTCACGCATGTAACAAGTTCTAGTGGTTTATTACTGCAACGCTGCTGTTGTATTTCTGCACAGGTTTCTGTGCATTGTGACGGTCAAACGATACCGACGTGAAAGGAAGCACTGACCAGCGTAATCGACAACCAACAACGCTCAACAACAATATATCTGGGCAACAGATACATGCGACGGCGATAAATGACGATGATTAATAAACACTGCAGAAAGAGGACAACAAACGGAGCGGGATATATAATGACAATAATTATCGATACTGACAAAAAAAAAAGTCAGGCGGCTATAATTATTTCTAATAATATAAAAATACCCTTTTGTTTCTCAGAAGGCAAACCGTAGAGCAGACGTGTCACTCGTGAGTTAATGCCCGAACATATCAGGTGTGTCCATCAGAGACAATGCGATGTATAAGGTGTTCAGAAACGGGCGAGTCAAACCCATCACATGTCTCTCTGATCCTGTGGATCCGTGTGAATGTCCTGTGAAAACGGTGGATCCTCGTTACCTCAAGACCTTCAAATGACGTAGACGTACGTCGATCAGATTCTGTCATTTGTGCGATGAATGCATGTCTCTTGCGTTGAGAGGACCATGGGTGCGCGAAAACATCAACCGCAACTAGACGTATCGGGGAACGCAAGAACCGTAGCTGGGACCCATGGGCAGCGCACGATATTCGATTTTTTTGAGGTTAAATCGACTTGGATACAAGCAGGACCTCAGCAGATAACGTCTGACCAGATACTTTTGTCGAATACACGATAGAAACGTGACATTAAACCGCGGACCATTTATCGGTATATAACGAAGAAATATATGGTAAAGCAATTGGTGAATATGTCCATTGGTATTATCGGTAAGGAACACTGTATATGGGAAACACTACTGAGTCCGAAAGTTATTGACGTCTTAGGTCAAATTTGTGCCTTATTTGTATTTATCTGTGCATTTCAATTGACTTAATGTGAGGTAACCAAATCACCTAAACAAGACAGTACAATGCTGTTTGGGTAGTATCTGCTGATACACGCATAGCTTATCGTAAACAATACCGCTAATCTCCTGTGAATCTAGCTGGAACTTGGCGTATCTGGTCACGTCTGCAGTCTAGCATTCGAGAAAAGGCAAACATCAAACGCTCATGTGGATAAGACCATAAAATGTCAACTTTCTCTTGAAAAGTTAACCTGAATTATGAAAGAGCATGTTTCCGGGAACCTGCGCGCGAAACTCCTTATCACGACCTATATACATGGCATGTTACAAGAGTATGGCAACAACAGTTTTTCGATACATTGTCACAGATGCTCAGTTACAGATAGCGTTCTAGTATAAACACACAGACAAACATCATTCCACCAAATAAATGAACGATCTCTTTCTTCCTGGGCGGCTACTGGGATCTAGTGGAAGTGGTATTACCCCAACTAGCTGTCCTTTCGAAGAGACCCATTTGTCCGCAGATATTTATAAGTTATGATTATCTAGAACTTGAGAGTACATGAAACTAGTTATTATTTTAAGTTACTTTAGTCCCTAAGTCAAATGCGTGCAAAGTTATAATTCGCAACTGTAAGGTAAGCAACCGTTCATATATTGCCTTCTGTGATTTCAAATGAGGTCCCATTTAGAAACACAGCGTATTGTAGTTAAGTTAAATTCGACGTTTGTGTTTGCGTAGATGAGAATTATCTGCTAGCCGTTAAAAACAAGTACACATTTATAAGAAAATCTTATTATTTAGATCCAACAAGCATTGCCAATTAACTAGTATATGATACGTCTATATCTCTTTCCGTAGCAGTGAGACGCCGTATCGAACCCACTTGATTCGATTTATTTGTCAACTTTTTCATTTTTCATTTTCCATCCTTCGTCTACCAGCCTCGGTGCTGAATTTCATAGAAATCTTACAACTAGCCCGTTCCACAACCAACGTTCGGTTGTGATCAGGACAAAAAATATGCTGACGGCAAAGGTCAACAGCAGTGAGATAGAAGCAACGAATGGGTTGGTAATAACAAAAATCCTGCCCCCTTCTCTACCACGCTCCCTCCCGGGGGGCCGAAAAGGTCAACAGTAAATCTTTATCGGACGGTTTCTGGTAGCAGTAAGCTGCGTTGGCAACTAATAGTGTTCATAGACATATGGCAAACAAGAAGAGGTAGCGAGTACCTGTTCACTGCCTGGCAAGTAAAGGGGTATCGGGCCAACGAGTTCGTCTGATGACTTAGCAGCTGTAGTGGCCACCAACAGCTGGCTCAACATTTTATCTTTCATTCTGATGACGACCCCCACAACAAATATTTCTGCTATCGTGCTAGTAATACTGTTGACATTAGTGCCGCTACCGTCGTTACATCTACGATCTGCATTTGTATTCCCGAAATCTCATAGTCACTAAACATAGAGGAAATGCTGGTTTTGCTGCAACCGGGCCGCTGATTTTGCTGCTGTTCAATTAGTGGCGTACATTGAACAGGGAAGTTCCGAGAGCCCCCAGAACTTGTGAGCCAACGCTTTGCCTTTCGACAAGGGAACACAATCCTGAAGTTCATTTATTCGAACGAAAACCGGCCAATTGGCCAGCGAAGCTCTCGATGAGTGTTTCAGGTTCAAGAAACTCTCATTCAACACGTCATTAACTTCAGTGACCTCCCTATTAACAAACCCTTAACCCCTGACCAGCCCACACTACACCTTCCCATTGCCCAAGATCCCTAAGCTAATTTGCACCCAACGACAGCCCATGCCTATACGTGATCAGCGTAAAAATGAACTAGAGTTCTACTAGTAATAGAAAGCCGTGTTGAACTTAACTGATTGATCTGAAGTTTGACCGTACAGCCGCCTGTTAACTTAGTATAATAGTCAAGCACTTATCTAAAGCCAATTCAACAGCTCTTATTATACAACGATATTTATGACAGGTCTATTGTCCAAGCATCTAGCACATATCCGGGTTGACCATCAGATTAGTTTAGCGCAACTATTATCAATAGCGTCGACCGAATTTGGCCAGCGTCGATCTCGCTTTTATCCGTTCCGTTTGTCATTTGTATTACTACTGCGCGCTATATAATGTGTGCGTGGCATTAAGGTATTTTAATTGCGTCTATTACTAGGACACAATAATCAGCTGCTTCCATGGCCGTTAGTTGTTGACGGTTGATGATTACAGAAAAACTCTATCGCTCTTTCTCTTTACATTGTTTTTTGTTCCTCTAGCTATTAAAAAAGTTATGTAACAGTTGGCGCACGTTGCCGGCATAGACGTTCAGCGATGAAAGATTGCTCAGGCACTCACCCACTGACGTACACGTACAGCTCGGACGCTGCCCGGCCAACCGCCGCGACGAGTGCTGCATGAACAGTCAACGACAGACCGCCGCTAGTAGAGCGGATACCGTTTCAGAAGGTGGCAATGCGATGCCTCTTACAGTGCCAATTACGGAGACGGATCAGCAGATAGGAGTTAGTAACCACAGACATAATCAGGCTAGAATATAGGACATGTACAGAATCCTACTGGAAACTAAAAATAAATGCACTTTACCCGGCCTGCTGTCGCCGTAGCCTTCAACGTTGCTATGGCTTTTGTCCCTCCAAGAGACGTCCGCATACCGACTCGCGGGCAGGTACACAGATGGACGGGGCCATTAGGACCACTGCTCCGATACTAGCAACTGCTGGCAGCCTATCAAACCGTCGATCTGGACAATTAGCACCAATCCAATAAACGATAAGTAACGAGTGCAAGGCTGCCGCGGTCGTAACTATTACGGTTTTAATCATCGCTTGCCATATCGATGCTGTAGTTGATATTGTTGTTTATGTTGGCATGCACTCGGCGACGTTTTTGCGGAACACGTCGACTCGGTGCCAAGAAGCATGACACGGCTAAAAAGGCCAGATCCATCGTGCACGCATATTGTGATCGTTATATCCGGTACGTATGTGTGTATCCGGGTGTATTAAATCGTTGTACGTATAACAGTTTTTTACATCTCGACGCTCTGACGGATTACGATCTGATTCGTTGCCAAGTCTATTCCGCCGTTGTTGGCAATGGCCAGTGGAGATTTTTTTGGCACGTAAACCAGTTTCCTAATGGCTGTCGCCCATTCAAATTTTGTATACGCCTGCATGGTTGTAGTACGTTTCAAGTCACTGTGCTGAACTGTTACTACAGACAAGAGGTACGCCTATTTCTGCCAGCTGCGATTCTCGTGCTCCGGATGCTCTCGGGCGGAAAAGAAGGACTGGGGGAGATATGTTGGCAGAAAAATAGCCACCCCCGAGTTACGATATTATTCGAAATACAACAGCAATAGCAAAATATTGAACGACAAAGTGACATCAAAAATGGGCTAGTGGTAATTAGCTGATTCTAGAATTCTATTACAGATTGTTATGAAATGCGAAATCCTGTGGTTTAGGACACACGTAGAAAACGTTCGTAAAGATGAAAACGGCAACGACACGCTCACGTATATAAAGATACACTCGGATACATCCAGAAAGAATAATTGGTAACACCGACGACGGGTGCGCAAGCCAATAAAGTTAGATGGAAAATGTCAGCGGCGATAACATAAGCAGAGTATATTATATGACCGGGAGGGGGGCAAAATGTTGGTATTGTTCGGTAAACATGCGTTGCTAAGGTACCGCCTGTATAAGACATTGGCCTAAGTGACCTTAGAAGGTGGCGCTAAGGTGACTCACGGAGTGATCATCAACAAAGTGTCTCAGGTGTAGTCGTCCTCTCACGTTTCAATTACGTGAATCGGTATGAGCTTTCCTGTATCGGGCGGAGAACGTACCTTTTGCAGAGATTACAGTACTGATCCAGCTAAGTGAACATGGCTGGCAATTCACCATTGGATAAAAAGATCAGCTAGCTACTTCCTTAATGTATAATCAATCCAAAACAGGCGGTAACAAAGGTTGCTCTCTTAACTAATAAGCGTATAGATATTATATAACGTTATATTTTTGCCATTAGATGATCATCGGTCGCACCGGAAGGGGAGCGACCCTTCTGACAGGAAAGTTCGTGCCAAAGTTGTGAATTTACGCGGTTATAGAAAATCGATTTTTATCGAGCGGGTAAATGCCGGTATGCGTTCGCTCGTTTAACAAACGTCTGACTAATCTTTTGGCTAGTTCCGTCAACAAATGCTTAATTAACTCAGTAGCGGCTGTGGGGCACTGAACAAAAAATAACTTAAACCGCATGGCTGTCAGGACCCGTGCCAAGCCTGAATATAACAAGCTCGCAAATATTAAGTAGTTCATATATATGTACATATTAATACACAGGTGCCGTTTGACAGACACATAAGCAGGCCTTGATAATATACCACATTATATCTGGAACAGTTGAGTATAGGTTCATTTTAAAGATGGCGCGGGTTTTAGTTGACGCCGTCGCGAATTTTGCTTTTGTGAAATTAATGATTTGAAATCAATTAATTTTAAAGTTTACGCCGTGACGGTATTACCACTGTTCTATGCCTGCAAAATACGTAACAGAAAATCACACTGATAATTTTCTGAGATGTTGTATGGTCGCGAAGGATTGCCCTGGTTGTTAAAGAAAAATAATGCCAACTAAGCATGCGCAGTGGTTGTGAATGTATCATAAAATCAGCATAAAGACACAACGAAAAATAGTTAAATATTATCGGGTGAGCATAAATTGTTCTTCTTTGCCTATTGTTGTTGTTACGTGTTAAATAACGCGTACTGTAATATAGTCAGCTGCACACCCTTTAATACGACACATCACTGTGCACGTAGAAATTGAGCATAAACAAATCCAAATTAGGGTTTACAACATTTGCACGTTACTAGCGCTATTGCATGACGATGCAGTGGCAATGTACTAGACACGCTTCATTTCAGGCTGGTAGGTCTCAGCTATCTAAAACAACCCTTTACGCTAATAGTACTGAACCTCAAATGCAAAAGATGTTTTTATTCGTTGCTGAGTGATTTTCATTTAGTGGGATGGCTCGCCCTGACATATACAGACCATCAAGAACTCGTCTCCTGCAATGACTGTTTATGGCTCCGTCCGATCATTTGACCGATTGTCATCTACCCGTCTATTGGAAATGTCCTTGATTTACTCATTTGACATGCAACAATAGTGGGACAGTGGGTGCATCGACAAGTTCGTTGTCTTTATTGTTCTTTGTCCGCAACGGGGGTGGTGAATACCGACGGTTTGAGAACAAACCTCGGACACAAAGGACACTACCAGCCCGCACTACACGGCGTAACTACACCGTCCTGAGTACGAATTAGTGTGGATAAGCAGCCGCTATCATGGCGTCGTTTTTTTTTCATCACCGAGGTCGCAGTCTATCTTAGTGACAACAGTTAGTACGTTTTGCCGTGTGTTGCTCCGCGTTACTGATTACTACCAGGTGGAATGGGGCACCCAGATGCAGAAAGGCCGAGAGAGGTGTTTAAGGATTTTTTTTACTCGTTTATACATTTGTCTGCTACTTCTGTCTGTACAAACTGCGTCTTCCTTACCAGCCAATTTCTCTGGTTAACATCACTGTTGTTGTGGCTATGATTGATTCTGCTGTCCCTGAGAGGTTATTGACGTCCAGGTCTTCTACCGGCGGCTTTCGGCTCCGGCGACCTACTCCACTATCGCCATCTTTGCTATTGCTATGATGACAATCTAAACTGTTATAACGGCCAGCCAGCGGCCACCATTCGGGCTATCTTCTTTTCCATCTTCTTCGTCAGCTTCTTAACTGTTCTCTCCCCATAGTGGCTGGGCCTTCGTCATCAGAAGCGTCAACGCCAGGAACTCCTTGATGACGAACAAGAAACCCTGTCACTTGTGCGGTTACCATAGAAACAACATACAAATACGCCGTTCTCAATGGGCTTTCAGGCGGGCTGGGGGCTGCGAAGTTCTGGGGGCGAATCGTTGTTATGAGGTGGGAGGATGTAATGCCGATTCACGGTGACGAAAACGAAGACGACGAAAAAGCCAAGGACATAATGGGAAAAAACGGAGCCGGGGTCACTGCGGCACTTCAACGTTATAGCAGCGGTCGCTGCTGCGGTTCAGCCAGCTGCAAGTAGTCAGAAATCGAAGCACATGTGCCGGCCGTCAATATGGCCGGGCACTCAAGCTATTCCGATGCTGCTACTGCCGCTGGCTACACCACTTGTTGTTATTGTCGCCTTCATCTGTTAGTTTTCAGAAGGGCCGATCAATCAACGACGCGAAGTGAATAGTGAATCGACCCAGCGGTGCTGGCCGTTCGCGGGCAGCCCGAACAAAGCGGAACCTTGGCCCGCTGACGTCGCTGGGGTTCATTGTGAGCGTGGGTTTTGCCCCTCCCCCGTGTCCATTTCCCGAGCCCTGGGACTTTGGTTGCCTAGGGATACACATAGCTCGTCCAACCAGCTAACTGCACTAATGGCAGGGGCAGCCATAGCCTAAACAACAACAACGACTACATCATCACCATCTACGTCGCCATTATTCCAACAGAATAGTTCATTTAGGGTTCTTCAACTAGCGAAAGCAAATGGTTCGCTGGTCAATGTTGTCTCCGTGTGTGTGTGTGCCTACAGATATGGCGTGAGTACCGCCAACAACTGCAACAGCTAGCCTGGGGGCCATCTAGGTGGCGAGGCAAGAGCGCCGTAACTGTTAACGTCTTTGCATTGCCGCCAGCCAAAGCGGTGGCCACCATTTCTGCGTTTGCAGCACTTGCATTTATGCGTCTGTCCCGATAGCGTTTACGCTGCTATAGCTGATGTTGTTGTCGCCAATGCTCGCCAACGTCAGCGGCAGCACTATTACTACCAGCGGCAAAAGCACTGTTTGGGTAAAACTCCCATCCATCACCAGCTGACACGGCCGTTACGTCGCAGCGGTACGCCGATGCCGCTACAGCGGATCGCGGAAGGATGCCGTCCTTCGAGCAAGGATGTGTTACATAACAGCCAACAACAGCGGCCCCAATACGAGCAACAACACCGACGACGTCGGGGAGCAGCAGACGCAAAAAGCACCAGCAGTTTTTTTTTTCTTTTTTACTACAGAACGGCTGCAGCGGTGAACAGAAGTAATAGAAATTGTGATGATAACAAAGCAAGTGACTAGTAGACATCGGCTTGACGGCCAGATCGACTTCGTCGGTTTGAAAGATGGACGATGGATGGTATCGAGAGAAATCAATGGGGCATATATTAATGTCTAATTGATAAATCCGTCGACCCGTTAGCGACTTATTGGAAAACTACTAACTACCGTTATTATTATTATCTGGATGGAGGCAACAATGACGGTGCTCATACTGAAGCTTGGCTTCATTGAGGGCACAAGCTAGACACGACTGAAGACGGCTCGTCGTTTTTGCCAGTGGCGTTAAACTAATGCAATCTGGTAAAACACCATAAATTAAAACCCTGGTTCTACAGGGTTCAACAGTGATAATGGTTAGAGAAGATCATTTCCAAGTAAGTATTACCAACGTGGGAAAGAAGGTAGCGAATAGGAACAGGTGTAACATGCTCTTACGTAACGGAGATTTTGAATGAGCAGTAAATGAAAACGACTGATTTTTATTTATTAGTTGTATCATTTACGTGTAGTTCGTGTGACAGTCTCCAACAATCGGTCTAGTCCAACAATTTCTAATAGTTTCTAGATTGCCAATCTCAGCGTACAATGTTATTAAGTGTAAACACTTTTAGTAGGTACATACAGTATGGCTAGTGACATCAAGAAAATAACGTTCCTCAGCGTAATATACTACCTATGGAACGGGGAATTAGTTCAAATACACCCCGCTGAATGGATACGATATTTTTGTGTAGAGAAAATGATCATACTTTAGAAAGTTCTACCTGAAGACAAACTCACCTAGTTTACTTAGTAAGACACATGGTTATGCAACTTCAAATGATCAAGTGCAACACAATATTAGCCATTAATCAAAGCACGGTCTGATCGTACTCCCTCAGAAGCAACCGAATCTTAGATCTGACTAATACCTAAGCTTCACTTCATCCTGCAGTCTGGCAGCCCGTTTGTTTGCACGCATCGCTAGAGTCGCCACGGTCAAACTGAACACTTTCTCTGTCTGCATTGAGAGCTTAACAAAGAACCTGAGAGTACAGATCCTTCTTGGACCACACGCGTATAACATACTCATGTTTCGATTTGGACCTCTTTTTCTAAAGGAGTCTCGAGAGCCTCGTCATTTTTTTTGTACAGCAGCTTTCTCGAGTGCGTAGGCTTCTCTTATAGGACCCTTTCGGTTGCGTCGGGGCCTAATCGCACGAATTGGAGTTCAGTGGCTGAGAATGTTTGCGCAGTGAGCACATGCCATCGCTGAATTGCTATATCGCTGGGGTCATCCCGCTGCGCTTTCTTCATGACATTCACTCCCAAGTAGGACTAATGCTACGAGTGTTAACAATGGTTGCGTGGCTGAAGATGAGCCCCCACTGACCCCCCGCCGTCTCGAATCCTCCTTCTTAGGTCGTGCCGCATAGTTTCTCTCTCTTGTGGGAGCGACAAACATACGTGACCTATACGCGAAATTTGTGATTAATTCGATGCCTATCAAGACACCTCAAGACAAACCTCAAACCGCCCTGAGCTTAACCTCAAATCGCACCTTGACCTTCGGCGTCACCTCCTCAATCCGGTCTTTTTCAATCGCGTTTTTATTTCGTATAAT
This sequence comes from Varroa jacobsoni, assembly GCF_002532875.2. NCBI lineage: Eukaryota > Metazoa > Arthropoda > Arachnida > Mesostigmata > Varroidae > Varroa > Varroa jacobsoni. Next base: position 72,653 of record NW_019214095.1, read on the forward strand.
GCATACATGTGCTACTGTTCAACACAAATCACTATAATATAATATTCAGACGACAATCAAAAACAACGGTGAGACAACATGTAGGTGAGAATACATTGTGGACGAAGAAATTGCCATTATATAGAAGATGCGTAAGCGTTGCTTGTTGAGACTGTAATATTTATCTTAGCTCTTTACAAACCTCATAGTCTCCAAGTATGTACTGTCAATCGAAAAGTAAACATGAACGTACCGAATCAAATTTTCTGATGTACATAAATGCGAAAGACAACGCGATTGAGATTAGGGGATATCTGTCCATAGCGGATTTCTGATCGTTGTCTACCAAAAAAAAACACAGGTAGTGAACGACCAGTTACAGAAGACGCAACAAAACGCCTAATCAACAGACCGCCATAGATAACAATAACAATGTCCTTCCACAACATCTATCAGTATCAATCATGAGCCCTAATCTGTGCCCGCCAAATGGGTCCATCCCCACAATGAAATGTAAGGGGTCGATGTTTCTAAACCAAGCAAGATTTTTTTGTATCATAACCAAACATCACATTGAGCAACCGTCTGTCTAGTAAGAGTAGCGTGTAACAGGCACGTCAGCACGTATGTAGCGAGGGGTAAACCGCCGTAAAAAATCGCGCCGCGGCGTTCCACGTGATTCTCCGTAGCAGTCCCGCATTTTTCTCTCGAGCTATTGAGCGAAAAGTGTATCTCTATTTATATCCCGACGATATGTGTCCCGTCTATTAAAGAGGCTACCATCTTTTTCCGCACCTTTTTCTCAAAACGGTGAGTACACACTACACACCTCATCGAGGTGCAGCTCTTCCTCTGTGTTCTCTTTTTCTGGTAAAAGAGGTAGCAGTAGCGAGCACTAAGACTTACGTACATTTGACAACGATGTCTCGAATTGGAGACGTCTTCATAGGTCGCTTGAGCTGCGCGAACACTCGGCTAACAACCGTTTTGCTACTGCAAAAAAAATACTGTATCCATCTGCGGTATACGTAATTATAAGCGATGGCTTTTGAGTCGTGAAGCTCGCTGAACGTCGCCTACATTGAAGCGTTTCGCTCCGCTCGTGTAGTCTTCGAAAGACGGCCGGGGGCTGACTGCTACTGAATGACTGAAGAATGGTCAGATAAGCGCCCCGTTCCCCCGAAAAGCAGCAGAGGAACGCAGGAGTGAGTTCTGCCCCCCGGAGGCAGAATGGTTATATGGTACACCACTTAGGAGGCACTCCGGCAAGGGGCATAGCAATTGAAGAAAACAGAAGGCGAACGCCAACGACGCCACACTACACGTACAACAGCTTCGATATGTAAAGAAACAAGTACAAGCCGAGTTTAGCGTGTAGCTCTCTGTGGCCACGATCACGTGAGTACAGTACCGGTGGTATTAGCAATAACTAGAACCTCAAACCTCCGCAGTGCCGGCGCGGCTCCAACAAGCGACCGTTCATCTGCCATGTACATGTCTATACCTCTGAATCCGCTGAAACCGTAGCCCAAACAGGGTCGGTTCATTGTTCGTCATACGTCAAGAAACAACAGCGATAACAATAATGACGATGGCGACAACAACGCTTGCTGCTGCTGTTGCGGCCACTATGGACGCAGCGGCCCTGAGGCACCCCCGGCATGACGAAGCCTCGGTGTTCTGTCGCTGCCTCCGCCATAATGATCAAAGTAAAAGACGGACGTTTGTCACAGGAAACATGTCCCTCGAGACGCGAGACGAGAAATGTTTGAGCCGAAGTTATGCCCGTTCATGTATAGATATGCGTGAGTGCTAAAGCCTCACCGTGTGTGGACTTCGTACTTGTACGAACGCTGTGTCTTTTTGTGTATGTATGTGTGTCTCTGACGCGAATCTAGCCGTCTTCCACACCTCAGCAGATGTAACACCTATTGCATGTAGCCTGTGCATCGATTTCTCGTTCTGTGGCTCTGGGTACGCCTGCATCGACCGCTGCTGTTTGCTGGTGTCCGTTCCTTAGCCGACGACAACATCACCGCTCCTCGTCACCTCGCTCGTTCTTGATTTCTCTGTTGTTTTCAGCCAGTTCTTGGCTCTTGCTTGTGTGCACAGCGTGAACTTCGCTGAAGTGGCAATTGCCGATTAATGCTGGTATTGAATCTGCTCCTGTTACAGTTGCCGCTGCCGCCGCCGCCGCCGTCATTACCAAGCGCGTCCGACAAACGTTACAAACAGCATTTCTATTAGAACTATTTCATACGGGCGTAGCCAAGTCTTACCATTAGCTTTGTGTGACTCCTCTAGCCATATGTTTGTTTCTCTCCGATTATTTTGCATGATAGAAGGGTAGAGTACGAAGCGGCCGCTCCGTCGTCACGGTACTTCGTGGCTGCTTATGAATCTATCGGGAACGTGCGTTCCTTTGTTGCTGTACGGCCTATACTGAACTTACTGTTTCATCTACCTTCATTGCTTGCTTATGGCGCCTGACCTATATTATTAGATTTATGTTTCAGAGGGTGTATAAAACAACGATGATAGATTTCGTTGCGTTTGTACGCTGATTCGTGTGCACCAGCCATTCTATTGCGACGGAGAGTTAGACTGCGCTCTTCACGCGTGCCAAGGACAACTTAGTAAGTCGACGGCACTATCATGCATTATGTGATAGTGATTAGACGCAAAGCAACGAAGATCTCGTTAAGCATACCTTCCTTGCATGTCTGGCTTCTGTTTGTTTTTTCTTTTTTTCTAAATGTAAGCAGAATTTGTACACGTATGTATACATACATACATACATATATATTCCAAGTGAGAAAATGCCTCGATACATTGTAAGTGCTTAATCCATACGACGTTACTTTAAATTCATTTTCAATAATATAGTATAAAGAAAAGGAATTCAGTCTAGATATAATGGCTAACACGGCAGAAAATTAAATCGTCATTAAATATTTGCTGTAGAGGTCTTCTTCAAGAGATTGAAAATATTATCAGTCTGCACCGAGGCCACAATAATTATCATTTTTAAATTGCAAGTTGTCTAGAGAGTCGAAAAATTCAAGAGAATCGTGGCTAGAGTGAGAAATAAAACCGTAAGTGATCTACTAGAAACGGATCTCTCTTGAAGTATGTGTCGATGCCAGCGTTTCCGTCAATGGCAGTACGTATTTGACCATACTTGTACATACGAGCTATGTCGAAGACGACCTGTACATATAGCGTCCGTGGAAGCATTGAGAGAACGTAGACGCGTTAAAATTGTAGCCGGCCAGGATAAGCATATTTCTCGTGGATTATAGGAAGGGTATCTATTGATCTACCTGTACGCTAATATATCAGCTGGCCCACAGGACAAGTCAGTTTCCTTTCGGTCTAGTTCTACTGCCCGAACATTATAGGACAGCCAAGTTAAATCGGCAATATTCATTACCGGAAGAGCATGTGGAATGGCGGGCTAATCTGTTTCATTTTCCCACCCATCTACGATACAGCAGAAACATATTCCAAGCTAGATAAGATCGAAACATAGGGCCGTCAACAGCTTTCGAAATTGTCATGACTATTAGACGAGCGTTCCCAGTCTTCTTTTTTCGTTCTTTTTTTGATTCGCTGACGAAACGACTCAGCATTTGCCAGCTGAGATCCTCATCCGAGTGACCACGACGATGACGGAAAATCTACGGAACGCCACACCCAATTCGTAAAACCCGGATCTCAGCTCTGCGTGGATGGTTGATTTTGGCCGAACTGACTGAAAGGTCTAGCAATCACCCGACAGTCATGGACAATGATCTCATACGACATTTTCATATGAGTTCACAACTCCCAATTTGGAATTAAAATCCTTCCGCATGCCACGAGATCACACTGAGCGTATGGAAAACTGCAAAGTTAACCTGCCAAGTGGTAAAAGCTACTGAAGTAGTCGAGTCCAAGTGTGTCACTTATAAAATCCATGGGCTCGTAGGTGCAGTCCAATGTCAGTACCTTCCTGACGCATCAGCTATCTTCGTTATTTGTCAACGTCGAAAGTACGATAGCATCCGTGACAACAGCAGCGGCTGTACACCCCCTCTCGAACGAAAACTCAAAAATCAATACATTCTCTACCAGAAGCACCAATGCAGAGTTATTCGACTTCTGCCTGGCTACCCTCACGATAGGGTCCGACTGGGCCCCATTCCGTCCGGCCATCCGCTTTGGGAACAGGATTGGTCATGCGTAGCCCCGCTATGCATTCAGTAGTCGCCAATGTAATAATGTCAGTTGACTAACAATGAGTTCTGAGCGCACAGTTCACAAAAAAAAATCACTCTCGACGACGACCATCGTTCAAGCTCATGATTTTGCGCGGGACGACGTGACCGCTGAGTGGCGTTTTCCGTCGTGGATTCGACCGTGGTCAGCCAGGTGTGAACCTAAATCCCACTAAGTAGAAGTCATAAGCAGAAACTGCTGATGGCTCAAGAGGATTGTTCGAAGGCTTGAATGTCGAACCTAGTAGCTAGCGGGGTTTGTCGGCCTACTAAGGTTCAGGTCCTTACACAGAAAAATTGTACATTATTTAATTCTTGTATCGCCTAATGAATCACTATTTTTCGAAAGTAATAACATATGAGAACATTAGTTATACAAGGTCCGTATCGAACCTATGGAGTCGCCTTATTATCAACAATTTCCAGTTCGATCCCTGACTAATAGTTTTCTCTATACTTGCTCGTGAAGTTGCTTGATATCTTACTAATATCACTCATCATAATCTATTGAGCTTAGACCTATCTTGACAGTCACCTCTCCTCTCTAAATGAGAATTAACCACAGTTTACGCTATGGTCTCAGTTCATTTTAAACAATACAAAGCGATTAATTATAAGACAATCTATCCATCTGAGTACAAGATTTAACCTCACGAAGGCTAGCATAGCGGAATAAGTTCATCCCTGATAGCTGCCGATATCAGTGTGGGCGCGCTTGTATGATTCCACAGTTATTGACAAATGTCAAAGACCACAAACTGCCCAGCTCTTGCACGTTTATATTCAGTACGGCATGAAGTGCGGCAGTATGGCCGAGCACTATAGGCATTCTAAACAGGCATTGAGATGCACCGGGGTTCAACTCTAGATGGCATGTATACGTACCTTTTTCAGAAATCTGTTCACCTAATTCGCGCACTCCTTCAACCAATGAGATCTCTGCATCCATACTGGGTTATTATGTACTTGTTATGACAGTGGGAAACATTCAATTGGTAAATTTCTTTAGAAATGTCCTTTGAGCCCTTCAAACATCTTTGTTCAAAGCTTCTTCTTCAATTACCAACTACTAAATAGTGTAATAGTTAATATGTATGCCGATACCGTTTCATAGATTGGCTAAATCCATGGCATCAGCTGAACGAGGGTGCATGGGGCGGTTATTCTTCCAAGTCGTTAGGTCATGCCCATAAAGTGTCTTCTATCATTGTTAGTGTTGCTGGCGCTCCTCTTGTTGTTGCCAAGGGCCGTTGTCTTTTAACATTGGCTGTAGCCTTTTTTCTTCGGGAAACTCCTTTTACGAGCCTTACCCGTTATTACCAGAGCGATAGCAGCCTGCGACCGTAATTCTGCCATGACAATGTCATTGTGAACATCGCAACAGAATCGCACGACTATACCTTGTCGTTACGATGGCTGCTGCGCGGAACCGGTGTTCCATGAACCCCGATTGCTTCGTAACACGTCAGCTCCGACCACCGTTAAGGCCAACAGCAAAGACAGGATCAACATCGACTCAGAGACGTCATTGCCGTAACAACAATATAATGGTCCTGGCAATTCTGGCATTGGTGGCCATCTTTTCGCCATCTATTGCTACGGTCTATCTACTCGATGCACTGTCTATTGTGTTACCTTCTCTGATATTACATCTGGATATCTGGGCGCGGATACTCATGCGCGATAAACGTTGTGGCAGTTGTAGCAACAAACATCAAATCAAAGCTGCCGCCAGTGCTGCTGCTGCTGAAACAGTGGCGCAAGCATTAGCAGCAGCGCGAGTTACTGAACGATCTTCAGGAATCTTCGTCGTCTGCTGCTGCTGTTGTTGTTGTTGTTGTTTACTCTTGATACTGGTCTTATTACAGCCCTAAGCCAGTGAATCTTCGTAGCCACCGCCTTTGTTACCTTTGTCAACAATTTTGTTGGCGTCATGAAGTTCTTTGTCGAGGAACGTGACGGTCAAACAGGCGCGTCATTGAATGTCGTGGCAGTCAGACCGATTGGCGGTAAAATGCACACGAGGGGTAATTGTAAATATGTGTTGGTCGGGTGCATTGTATAGACTTCTATCTGTGCACGTGTGTGTGTGTGTGTGTCTGTGTCTCTGCGTGTGCGAGGGGTCTGTGGGTTCGTGGCCGTGTCTGTGTGGATATGTTAGTTCGTTTGGATTGAACAAAGACTGCTATTTAGGACAAGTCCATGACGACGAAGCAATTTCAGCATAATCTTAAGTCTGTAACAGTGGTATCCCTAGCGGCGGCCGACAAAATCGATGTTAAAAGCACCGACGAGAAATGTTAAACAACGCCAATGAAGACGATTAACAACCACTTGCCCTGATCATACGTAGCATATCAGCCTACCTGCTTCTTGCCTGCCCGTTTGCCGTACCCAGCTTAGCTGTGAGCTTTATATGCTGTTTCCCGACAACAATGAGATAGTGGAGACTTTTTCTCGATGTTTTAAAAAAAAAAACTGAACCAACAAATCCTCGCTACCGCCGACGACCAAATCAAGTCTTTATAGATAGAAGCGACCCAAAGCCGGCACCATCACCTCAGCCGTAATCTGTCTCAACATACTAACTAAACGCAAATTGGGTCTGACCTTCCGTTCATCAGCGATTCGGCCCCACTCGCCAAGGTTACCTGTGCATGATTATACAACTCTTTGTAGCCACTGACGGCGCCCGCAGTTGCGGGCAGCGTGACGAAGACAAGGCAGGCAGACGGCCGCATTGGAGCCGGGGTCGCGCTTAAATAGCCTGAGCAGTGTGAAAGCCGTGGAACAAGGCGAAAAAAGCAGGCCGAATTAATTGGCACTTCATCATCAACAGTTTTAGGTGTGGTCTACAATTCATTGCAGAATATGTAGAACGGTGGGAGATGTGCCCAATTCAAATATCTGTCGCTTTACCTTTACATTCATGATGTCGTAATTTTCTATATAAGTCACACTTACGACAGCGTCTGCTTACCTGTGATGATTGAAATACTACGAACCTTTTATGCTATTCTCACCTAAATTATTCCTAGTTTATCTATGTCATTATCATTATCATCATCATCGTCGCCGTCGTCGTCATCGTAAAAATGTGTCTTTAGATTTTTCGTTGCATTTGTTTGCTATGATGTCCGTCGATTCAGGTGAAAATCTGTCATTCATCCGCAGTGAATCAGGCTGAGTACGGTTCTGGAAACCCAACGGGTTCTGGATGAAGTGGCCTGCAATATGCCTGATAAACTGATAACATCTACAAACAGATGTCAACGTTAACAACAATGTAGTTAAATGTAAGTCGAGATGTGATGTGTTTGCCAATCTTTCATATTTTTATGACGCACAGAAATCCCTTGACACCGAAACACCGTAAAGAGATAAACGGGAAGTTAGCAGAAACAAACTAATACCTAACATCACTTTCTAACAGATGCGCTTTCATATGCTAAAGCTACTCATATGGTCGTATGGTTACAGAGCGCTGATTTTTTACGGCCTACACCAAACCATCCCAGTAGTCCTAAAACGGAGCTAAAAGAAGTTGTCTCAGTACTATTGAAAAACTAGCCTTAAGTAAACATCTCATTCGACAGCCCGGACGCTACACGACAAGTCAGCGGTATATTTCCTTTTCCTGCGTTATTTTACGAACATTTACCTTCTCTTCATCTCTTAATCTCTATGAGCGCCTCTTTTTTCCCGGATTGGGCTCCTTTACATTCTACCTTCTTGAATGCCATAACCACCCACCCGTCTGTCTGCTTCTCGTTCGCATAAAGAAGTTACAACACTCGTCTGATCGCTGATCATAATGGAACTCCTAAACCATGTGAACGACGAATGCCTTCGGAGTTCACGTCGGAGAGTCGAAGCAAGGGGGCAGCAGATTCGTGTTGTGCTGCTAGTTCGAGAGACGCCGCACGCAACGGGTTGTACGAAAACGAATAAATTCCTTCGGTTGTGCTTCCCGCCGCAGTCCTTCCGTCGAATACATTTCTACTTCTTTCTACTGCTGATCGTTGTTTCCCACTGTGATCTCTCAGAAAACAGAAGCAAGCTCTTATCGTGTCATTCTTCTGTAGATCTTTTCCGTCCACTTAGCTTTAAACTACAGTTCGCGTCCTAGGTTTTATTCGGATATGTGCTTGCCTTTATATTTCTGGGGGACTATAAGGCGAGGGCAGGGGTGGGGGCGACTGTATGCATGTATGTGTTAGAGCTTTAAGGGCATTTTTTTGGGGACGGCAGCAATAGCAGAAGCAGTAGCAGACAACGGAAAGTTAGCTCGAAGGTGATTAGTTAGACAGCATCGGCCTTTTCGTTCAGTGCTGAGTTTTGAACTCGAAAGCTTAGGTTTCACCTCCCGCTGGTGCTTGCGGCTGAACGGAAGGTAGCGCAACTCGTACTAATTCCCATTGCTTAGTACAACCTACTCTTTAATAGCAAGCGCGCTTCGTTTGCTTGCTAGATTCAATCGTAACCGAAAAGTGTCACTGTCGATTCAGCTTTTTGAGGGATCGCCGAAGCGACGCCAGTCTCTCAGAGTTCACTTTTCCAATGGCTCACAATAAAGCTAAAGTGAAATTTAGGTTCGGATGAGAGGTAGTCCTTATTTAACCTGGGTTTACTTTCGTCTGTGTTCCAAAGCCCAGGTGCTTATAGTGAGTGCACTTGTGAAGCAGTGCTTCGCAGCGCTGCCGAAAGTGGAACTCAAAACATTTATTTACCTAACCGCGCCGAGATCCACTCTTTAGATGTCATTATTCAAAGAGGATGACTGTTAAAGTTGGATTCAGCATGTTCATGCATATACACAACTACAGGTTTACGTGCTGTATAAGCGGCGGCACAATTCCTTGTTCTCCTGAATATGCCAGTTTGTCAACAATATATGAATGAATTCATACATGCGACTATACTCTATAGAGTACCTCTTCCTACGACACAAGGTAGTGCGAAGGATACAGCGGTGCGAGTGGATCCGAAGGTGTCTTCATTCGTTTGGAGTGAGAGCTCATGCAGCCAGGCCTGCCAACGTCTGCATATATTCACCAGGTGTATACGTGAGTCTTCCAAGTCTCTGGGTCTATTTGTCTGTACCGGTACATATGTGTTTGTTTGTCTATATGTGTCTGTGTGTGTGTTGCGGTCTGCACCTGAATAGCAGCAGCTGCAATAGGTGAAGGTTGCAGATGACTATGGCTCAACGAGCGGGCAATGTGCGATCAGCTGAACGAAGCGAGGTGGCATGAAGATTTGTGCGTACTAGCTACGTTTGTTATTAACGCTTCTACAATGGCGACTTGCCAGTGTATCCTTCTAGCTGGCACTAGCTTGCGCTGGGTGCATGCCTGCTATTCCTTACAGGCTTCATTAAGCAACATATCGACATTTCTCGGTTTCGATTTGAGTAGGCCCGGATGGAGCTTTTACTAGTCGAGCGATCTCTTATTTCTCCCTATACCCAAACCTTACTTCTGATGCTACATCCTGAGGCGTAGGTCCGTCAATTGTCAGCTGGTGTCAACACGACCCTTTCTACACTCTCTCTCGGCCTCTCTAAACTCTTCCCGAAGTCTGCCCAATAATTCTGGCGTCCTCGCTGCTGCCGCTGCGGCTGTATCGATCCGAGGGGAAACGAGCGCGCGATAATCATACCTCTATTAACCGACCAACCGTGCGTCCCTCCAATCAATCAATGCAGTTTGACAGCAGTAGCCACTTTAATCTCAGCTTCGATAATTTCAGCATCAATATAGTACTAGTATAACAGCGATAGGACAAGCATTGCTTGCAGGTCTATGTCGAGACGTTAGCGTCAGGCGGGTGCCTTAATAGCTCAATAGATAATCAAGTCGGCAGCTGACCGCTGTTGATATCACGTGAATGACAACGGCCCTTGTGCCTGTCTATCGGCCTGTGCGCCTGTGTCGCATCATCATTCGCGCATAGTCCCCCGCCATCGGTAGCCGCGTCTTCGATCGATTTATGCGACTCATCGCATCCCTGTTCTAATGACTATTTTCAACTGTATGTATTAATTCTACAGATAATCACAATATAGTAGAATAATTATAGAAGAATAGTGGTTATCATAACATATCGATTAGATCAGTTGTATGAACTGTAGAAGTTATTGCAGCCGTAACGATAACATATACCTTCCGAAAATATCTCTAGCGACACTGGCATTGTGCCAAGTGTTACACGCGATAGAATACGACATCAACAAAACTCGTGAGCCGAAACAGCGGCAAATTCATTTCGTCATGAAGCGCTAGCTTTCGTCTGCCGCGAGTCCTTCGGGTTATCAGAAGTCGGAAAACGTAGCAGTAAGGCAATGGCGTATTTGATCAACAAAATTACCATGACATATTTGTCGATACAAAGACGGAGTGCGATCAAAATCGTTGGTCAGTATAAAATAAGATGGGGGGACGTTTTTGTCAATTTTTCGTACGATGGTACGATACACTGGAGGTAAATGTTATGACAATATCTGGCTGAACTATACTGACGACGCGTAAAATCCTCCGGTTTTTTGGTGTACAACTGATTGAAAAAGATGGGACTAACCAGCGTGCAATATTAATACTAGAATGATGAAATGAAGCGTGCGTTACTACGATTGCTATGATTCACTGACTAATGACTGAAGTAATTTTATATTGAAGTTTAGTAAAAACCTCCAGCGTTTTTTAAAACGCTTTTCAACTACCAAGCAATTCACATACAGCAATTAGTATTTATCTAACTAACTTGTACGTTTGCCCCCATATGTGGCCAACATCTTTCGTTGGCTAGTCGTCGAACTTCAAGATCTACCGCAAAAAAACAACTTATTTCTAGACAGAAAAGTCAAATGAACAGCCGAGTACGCGACACCGTTCTCTCAACAAATAACTTGTTTCTCAGCGGGAGAAAAATAAATGCAGGCAAGAAATCCTTCGCCTTTTTAGCAGGAGATATCTTTTACTCCTGCCGTACCCCTAAAGTAAAGAGCAGATGCATCCTAAAACGGTCAATGTCACGTAACAGCCTGCAACAAATCGATAAAGGTAGGATTGTAGCTCTTAAGTGGGAAGCGGCAATCTCAAGTGTATTATAATGATTTCTGCAGCTTTATTTGTAGCCATTTGACAACGCAGCAAATGACACACGAGGTGAGGCCGTGTCCGTGCCTGCCAGGTTAGGTGTGTTTGTATTTAGTGCTAGCTTGACGTACAATCGACAGTGACGAATTCTCGAAGGCTGCCGACTCATTGGCTAAGTAAATGCTAAACTCGCCAGTGATCAACCCCGCTGAGCGTGACTGAAAGAAGAGGGTGCCATCAGGCAGTCTGCTGACTAGTGGTTAATAACTGTAAAGTCATAATGAACCTATTATAAAGACGAAAAACAACTAATTGCTGCCTAATGGTGAGATAGCGAGTCAGGGTGCAACTAGTCGTTCTGAATAATCTTGCGATGCAGGTAGAAGACGATAGAAGATAGCACGTTTGAAGTTATGATTTCCGTAGGTCACTAAGCGAAACGTACAGAGAGTCGTGTTCCAGCTCTGGATCTGCCCGTACAAAAAAAAAATGGTCGAACACAGTATTTTCACCCGCTAGGAGCGACGTTATCGGTCAACAGGAATATTCACTCTAGAAAAACTATCATTATTTTTTTCATATATTTTAGACAAAAATATTAAGCAACAAATCGGATATGAATCACCTTAGCTCAAACGGTTCATGTGATCCTCATCTAGACCCACCCCCAACAACTATCTCTATAATAGCTCAATGGAATGCTTGACCATTTTAAACCTAACAGATATCATTACTTTTCTACAAGCATCCTTCATGACTAGATTAAACCAGTTTCAAAGAACTTTATATCCGCCGGATGTTTTCATCAACCAAAACTCCCCTCGAGAAATTTAACCACTGACGACGGGCCTCGTTCTATGGCTCACGCTCATGCATATGGGTTTTTAGCGGTCATGTGAATGCCCAGTGATGTTCCGTTCGTCTTCTTGGCCTTTCTCAAGATCTAGCCGAGCAAGCCACTCGTCCCTCCCGCACCCCCGCCCCGCAGACCCCTTTATTGCCACCGCAATACCATTAACATATACTAGTTACTTTTGGCCGTGGCGATAACGGCGACAGTCAAGTCTCAAGCTGGGTCGGCCCGGTTTAAGTTAGGTTAAATGAGGCGAAGCTGGGTTATATTAGGTTGCAGGCGGACCACCCCCGCCTTCGACCGAAGCTAGCTGACTTGATATCTAGAGCATCGAGGCAACAATAGTAAGTGATTTTTTGTTCGGCGAAGTTAGGTCGTCCATTTGTTCGATCGCAACAGTTGAGCTGCGTGAGTCCGGCAAACTAGTATATGCCATAGACGTAAGTATGTAAGAAGTTCTTCCCGCTTCGTACCTTCGCACCCGCTTCTATGCTGCGTATTCCGCTCGTCTATTCCAAAGATCCGCCGCTCAATTGTCTGGAGGCTTACTCATTGTGTCTGGTTGGGGGGTGATTCCTCCCCCGCTGAAACATTCTACTGAGTATCACGCCAGGGAGCGCACCAGCGAAGCGCGTATTGAGAACATACGACGAAGGAGCAACAAGAAGAGCGGCTGTCGTTCAGAGAAGGGGATACAAACGAAACTCAACGAAACCCTTCGTCAGATCCTGTCGCCCCTCGTCTCAAGAACCGTTTGCTTAGTGTCACCAATCCGAGGGGCGGCAAACACGGTCATGCCTTCGGTAACGTTCACTTGCACCAATTGCACATGCTCATGAGCGAGATACGGGCTCGCAGCACCAAAGGCGACATTCGCCGGCGTGCTGGGGATCGACTGACGGGCTATCAAGACTTGTTCATGGATGGAGTGAGAAGGATGACGACCAACGTCGACAGCGACAAAGAATCCTCACCTAGCTGCCCTTAAAACTTTTAGCACAGACATTTAGGTCGAACAGCGCACATCAGAATCACTATACTGCGAACAATAAAAGCGAGAAAGGTAAAAACAGGTAGGAGTAGTTTGAAACACTTTGAAGTTTTACATTTACAAGGCTGCGCAAGAAGTCAGCGTTGCGAGATTAAAATGCTGCTAGCAGGCTTTGTTATAGGCCAGTAGTAACTGATCTGACACATCGATAGATGCAAGGAAACATCAGCAGTCGCAAAAATTAAGCCATTGCAATTTAACAAGGCGATGCAAGATTGATATGGCTTGACATTTACATGTGGTTTGCTTCAACGCCGTGCAGTCTCTTGTCTTCCTAATCTTCTCGCACTGGTTTATCCTTAGGGCCGGCACGTTCCATGCAGCGGATGCGTATGCATTTTTTTTCCAGTGCGGTGTTATGATAATCGTAGACGTGCGTCATCGCTGATTCAAGTATCGACGTTGGCCAATGATCACGATGACATATTAGTATCATGCTGTTTTATGTGTTTGTTGAAAAAAAAATCATAAGCCTGGCAAGGACCTACCCAACTAGATCTTCTAATGGTAGGTAATTTTGAAGACTTCTTCATACAATAAAAATGGCCTGGAGCGTGAAAAAAGTGTTTCTTTTTAAAGGGGAACACATTACAGCCCGTACCATCCCTCTAATCTTGGTAGCGCGTCTTGCGAATGAAACAGATTATCTGAAGCTACTTCGACACTTTCCTTAGAACCAACCTGAATAGGATGCGGAGGATAAGCCGGATCCAGAACTTATTGAATCGCCCGTATTGCGACGTTCCCCGGTAGGATTTTGGTGATCTGGCAGGTGGTCTTCGGGGCTGGGTGACCTTTCTGGGGTGGGTGATCGAGCGCGCGGAGCCAACTGAAATGGCCCACCGGTAATGACAGATACGCGAGCTGGTGGTGGAGTGCCCGCTGGTGAAGCGGAGGCACTCGACGTCGACATCTGAGGAGATGGGCACTTGTGGGGCTCGGAGTCTGGAGAAGATGCTCGATCGCTCCCACCACCGATGCTGCTAGCGTTACCTGTTGAGCAGCTCTTTCGATGGAATTCGATGACAGGTTGGCCTGGAAAGGCAGACATGAGACGAACGTTATTTTAAACTACTTCGTCGCCATTCCAGCTATCTGAACAAAGCTTCTGACACTGCGCTGGTTCGAAGGAAGTGTACTATACCATTTCGAGTTTCTTGTTTTTTGTTATCAGATCAGATATAGGAGCGAGTGCTTAATTACTCGCACTCAGATCAGCTAAGCTGATTTGTCACTCCTTTGGGCATTGTCGCTTTCGTGCATTTCCAATATTTCTCTAGAGCAATGCTTAATGGCAGGACTGTTTAGTATATCGTTTGAGTATTTACTAAAAATGGCATATGTCCTTTAGGAAGTTTTCGGACGGTAGCTAACACACAGAACTCTTTGCTTTGCTTTGCCAACCTAACAGAGTCAATCAGCGGGTCCGTATTTCAAACTGTCTGAACCCCAAGACACGCCTACATAGAGTAAATGAGATCGGAGTTAATTAGTTTCCTCCTCATAACTCGATGTGCAAGAAAAAAAAAACCAGTGTTTCCCTTAGCAGATGCCACGCGTAAAGGCAATTAGCCTTGGATCTATTACTACAAACAATTCTATCTCACTACGTATACATTCAATCAGTAGATACAATCAGAAAGAAAATATCCGCAAGTGCCAAAATGGACGATAATGAATTTCCGACAATATTCTATTGTTTCATTGTACTAATTCAGGTAATAGCGATATTCGAGTCGCGTATAGTGTCAACATAGCAGTCAATTGATGAACGGTGTCGCACTAAATCTCTACAAGGCCTTTTTTGCTTTTTAGTTAAGCTGCTCTTCCGCTAGAGGAGGCAGGCAGTATCTAAGTTTGTCGAAACACATGTATCTATGCAACACACAGATGTTGCAGGCTCCGCTGTTTTTGCTCGATGGTGCAGTATCTATCTATTATTATCGAAGTATAGTTATTTTCTGTTCCACCGATCTTGTTCCTAAGTAGCGCTACTCTTTGCTTACATCATATCTTCCGTTCTGCTGATTGCTTGCCGCTGTCCCCGGATTGGCCATTCTGCGCACGACATTATATTTACGATCACCCAGACACCCGTAATAGTTGCCTTTGCCACCTCCGCTGGCTCTAAGAGGACGGCGCGTCTCAGCGAACGCAGTGAGCAACGATTTGCCCGCGTCGGCATTTTTCTGTTCTCACACTGGCGTCTTGCTAAACAAGTATCAGCTCGTTCTCCCTTTGAAAGCAATCTGCACAGGACAACCGACCGCGTCAGTCTGTGCGCCGTGGAAGCAACTACTATATAGTCGCCATGTCAACAAAGTAAGTGACGTTCCAGCGAGCACCCAGTGCATATTGGAAGAAGCCACTGTACTTTTAACCATCGAGGAAACTTCGATGGACTATTGGCGCGTGTTCCCGTTGATTATGACCAACGCTAGCGCAGTTGCACCAAATGAAACAAAACAAACCCGGCCATGTACGTACATAAGTGAAGCGCGCGGATGTCGCCACAGCCTTAGATGCGGCGGCATACATTACCACGACTATGAAGTGCGCATCGCTCCAATATGGTCGTACTGCGGCGATTCAGCGGCCGACAACCTGTGTCAAGCGTTGGAAGCCAGCCAACACTTCCTCCTTTTGAACGGCAATGGCTCAGCAGAGGCTGCGGCTGCGACGCGAAAGAGGGAGGAAAAATGGTTCTTGGATTGTCGTGCTCGATAACTCCGTGTCGCCGCTTACGGACGCTCAGAAGCTCTGGCATCGATTCAAGTCCTTCTTGTGTCTTCAATCAACCACACGCGTAATTGACGGAGAGACACGTAAACGATAGACCATACCCGGCCAGCATATCAACATGGTCTCAATGCGATAAGTACTATTACTGCTGTTATTGGTTATTATCTCATTGAATTTTGTTACGGGCCGTCCAATTCGGCAATGGCGGTATTAAACGGGTAGAAACTCTGGCGCCTGGCGAGCACCTCGTGTTTCTTTGCTTTTTGTTCCTACATCTAAAATGGTATTATTGAGCTTACAATGAGGGAAGTGTGTAGCGGCAGTAAATGCTAATGCTTGTCTTATAATGAAAAAAAACTCCTAATAGCCAGCAGAAGAAGATAAACGAAATGGGTAACAGTCAATAAGCAACAACCGACTAGCAATAAACGAAGATAAATTGAGATAAGGAAGATCACAGTTATAATAGATAATAAAATCACGGTATATATATGCTAGGGTTTTTCATCCAAAACAATCGCTTACAGATGCACCAGTTCAGCAGGCCACCATAGCAGCAGGCTTCGTTCTTGTATTGCTTCGCTTCTGGAGGATGTTAAGCATACTTTACAGTCTATAAACTGGCAAAAATAATTGATAGCACTTGTCGGCGTCTACGCAAATAAATGCGTACCGCTGGTTCATGTAATGTCAGCGAATGAACCCTGAAGATTACGCGGTCTAATTAGTCAGATGTAACAATTAATCTTTACTCATCATACGGATACTAAATAATTCTGACATACATGATTTTCCGAAGACTTGTTTAAAAGGAATTTTCGTTGTTTATCTTGTAGTAGACATTTATATACCCGGTTTACCTGTCATATATTTTCTTACTTATTTATGTGTTATTTATATACTTTATAAAGGCCTGTCGTTGTGCCCTTTCAAAGCACGAAGGGTACTCACTCGCTCATACCGCTCGAGTTCTGAACTATTCAGCCAGTTATGTTTAACATTGAGACTGAAGCCTAACGATTGCTTGTCATAGTCGTACCTAGCAAACCCTCACGGACCAAAAATGTAAGGGGTCAACATCTTTGCATGGATCTGTTGTTTCATTCATCGGCTGCTCTCGTGACCCGCAAAACGATCTGGTTTTGCTTTTTCTCAAAATCAAAGGTTTCTTTCTTCAACAATCCATTGATGTCGCCATGTGCAACGTTTAAGACGAAGCCTAGTTCTTCTCCGTTTGCTGCCGCCGTCGCCTCGAAGCGCAGTTCACAGTTCACATCATTTTCAGCTACTCAATGTCGCGATCCTCCCTCCTTCGTTCGCGTGAATGTCGCCGTCGGACATCCTCCACATCCTGTTCGATCCTGTAGAGAGACGCTCCTGCAGAGGTCTTACCAGTGACTGCTTAGCGGGCGATCAACCTGATTCAGCCTGCGATAGTTGCTAGTCAAAAAGATCTAGGCAGACAGGATGTTAGAGGGATGTCGGTCACGCGCTGAAGTCGTTCGGTAGTTCAAATCATTTCACGGCCGTGCGTTCGTTCAGACCCGCGATTTTCTCGTTCCTTCTCTGCTCCGTCGTGTCTCTGAGCCTTCGACAGAGAAATATCCTCAATCTTCAATTCAGCCTTATTCGAGTAACCAGTGCCGAGGATCCTACCATAAGTATTGGTAAAAGTTCGTAGTAGTTAAGCTAACCCTGAACCCGATGACCTCTTGGCATCCTCGACCGATTTCGGCCAGGGACCTTTCCAGCTTCTGCTACTGGGTGAGAGCGGCTGGCGCAGTTGCACACCAGGTTAGAGGCAACAAGCAGTGCTTTGTAAGTTACTATGGGTCAGGCCCAGACGTGATTCGCCTGTGCACCAGGTAGGTTTCTGTCAGGGCCTCGACTAGGATACAGCATCAGGCGATTCAACTCGGCACACTAGGCTGTGAGTACCAGCAGTAGTCATCGTTGGGTATCAGACAGTCTACTTTCCTGCGGAGATGCGAACACCGCTTCTTGTACATGGACTCAGAGAGAATAGGAGTAATGTTCGGAGCCGACCTGCTCCGATCTACGCTCTGTCTACAGCTTTAAAGAGAGAAGGCACAACCTGACCGGAAACCTGTTGTTGTTCAAGCTGCAGAGAAAGAAGAGGATTCGAACCCGATGCTGAGACGCAAACGTGCACTCTCACGTGCATATAGTAAATAGCAAGTATCTCTATCAGATAGAAAATATAAAGCCTCCTCATCAGATCGTGCTACATAACCATCAAGCATATGGAAAGTGGCTCACATCCTCCGATCTCACCCCAGAGGAGCAACTTCAGGTTGCTTATGCTTCGGCCGGCGATGCGCGACCTGTGAAGAGAGAACTCGCAGGCCGTAGATTGCTGTCTCAGTGCCCGGAGCGGCAGTCGGCGTAAATTGAAGAGCACTCTGCATATAGTGTTTGAGTGTATAAGTGGGGGGTTTGGGGTACGACACATCCACAAGTAAGCTCATAATTGTGCTGGTAGGCTGACAAGCAATGGAATCGTTGTGCGAAACGTACAATATAATAGCATACCAGATGTGTATCCCTATGTTACCAGGTGGTAAAGCGAACTAGGATCGACCCACATGTTTTTGATTAAACATTCAGCAATAGGAACGATACCTATATGTAAATATTAACTAATTATCTATAGTGAATTAGGTATGGTTGACTAAGACGCCGGCTGCTAGCCGAACCCACACCTGGTTATGTCACAAGTCGATTTGCAAAAAGGAGTATTTTCAAATGATAAAAAAATTAAAGGGTATCGAGAAAATTGAGACCTCTCAGCACCTATGGCTGTGATGATCAATAAGGCTTGTGGCAAGGCAGACATTAGTACGGAATCCACTACGAACAGGGGGTATAATGATGTTCGTACTACTCGAACACAAATGCTTAATAAGTTCAAATTTAGCACTCAAACAACTTGAAAAAATAATTAAGTTTTAACTGGAAATTTTTCAAGTTCATGCTTAAACATTTGGACACTCATCCACTTTGCCATCGAAGCGGTTTGCATATATATATACATATATATGATGCTTTGCTTTAGGACAAAAAAAAAACTAAAAATATTGTTATTCATTTCAAGTTATATATTTTAGACCCTCTAAATCCAACCTGAGAAAATATTTAGAAGAAATTTAAGGCAAGTACAAGCAAATCGAAATTTGGCCAACAGGCAGGTTCGTATTGGCAGGAAAAGAGTTCCTAGCGAAAAAAGGCCTAGACATTTTTTCGTGCAGGTTCTAACACAGCCATCTTTTTGGACTACAAAATTAACTCAAACTCATGCATCACACGATAATGGCCGGCGATTTTATCTCCAATTAACAGGTAGCTAACGAACAAACAAATCATGGATGACAAAGGCCAAGCCATGCAGCGTAACGGTATCATTAAATCTTCATCCAGTTCCGAATCCCTTCTTGTTGTTGCACAGAGAAAAAGAAGGTTGGGATAGTGCGGGTCCCCTTGAAACCCTGTAATTGATTGACATTCTGACCATGAGTCAATCAATCAGTTACTGAAATCCAAAGTAACGGGTGAGCTCGTCGTTCTGTACCATGTCTGGTTGGGTTTTGAGGTGGAGTTAGAGACGCAAGCTAGCGGAATCAGATTCGGGTCGGCGCTCGTCCAAATGTGTTAGTCGCCATTTGATTGACTTGCAAGCTAAACGTCACTCTCCCGAGAAAGGGTGCTTAACCTTAGTATGGATTGTCAATGCATAGGCTTTAGTTAAAACACGTATTTGTCGACAGCGTTGCATTGGAAGATCTGAAGAGAAAAGCAAACTTGCAGGTGAAGCTTCCTGGACCCTGACCCTACAGAAATAGAAGTTTGAGATCGTCCGTAAAATGTCCTCGTCAGTGTTACGACAAATGCCCTGTAACTGCTGAAAATTTAGCCAGTAACATACGGCCGTCTAAAGCTGTAAAAGTAGCGGAGAACACGGAGAAAAACCCTCGACTGCGCAAGATCATTTCGGGGCAACAAGGAATAGCCCATATTTAAACGTATGTGCTTAATCAGAGCTTCGCGAATAGGATCGAGGGTAAAGCACGAAATCCAAATCTCCCTGGCCCCAAGAAATGAAACTGTCAATCTTTGATTGTCAAAGGAGATTTCAGGGCACATCGAATCCCAAATGACACCGCAACGCGTGAAACAGTGTTTCTTTATTGGAAACTTGCGCGGGTCGCGAAGCTAAATAAGGCTGAAGACGACGACTAATGCTGAAATTTTTACCTATAGGGGCTTTGCAATGTTCTTGCAGGGTTCCGGCATTATCCAAACCGACAATGCTCTAGCACTACCGTAGGAGTGTATGGGTTTCGTGGAGGGTCGGGGTACTACGGAATTGGGTTAGCATAGTCTGCACTAGTCAAGGCACAGCCAGCGGAAAATGAGAGCACGGTTTGAAAATGAACGGTGTAGCTGGCCAAAGTTCCAGCACAGTTTAAGAGTCCTGATGAAGCTCGAATGAATGACGGTGAGCTCGTACTAGAAGCCTGCTTGCGCTCTTGCTACTATTGCTGCGGCTTTGTACTATTGTAAAAGTTTAACGTCGAACATTATAGAGCTATAAAACCATTACTCCTCGAAGGGGAAGGTGACCATATAAATAATATATAATATACGGCAGTCTTCACCATTCCTCGATTGGTGCGGTCCATATTAGTATAAAAGAAACTGAAAAACTGCTGGATGTCAAGTAAATCGCAGTAACGGTACCTATATATATATATATATATATATGCCGCTACAACTGGCTTACTGCAACTTATCATCATGGCGAAGGCAGGCAGCATGGGTGAAGACTAACTGCTGTCTAATTTCATTGTTTCGGCTGAATCTGTAAAAAGATAATGCATTCAGAATCCCTGATACGGTAACGTTTTCGGTTCATGACATTGATGATAATTATGCCGTTCCCGAAAAGCCCGAGAAAATCTTTCGTGTGTCAAGATGAAAAACCCACTTGGCAGTAATTAAATTGAAAGGGTCGGAGAATAATTAAACGGAGCGCAAAAATCAATTTCTGGCGGTCTCAGAACTGTTATGCAGTTGTAAAAGACTGTTGTCGAGAGTAAGTTATCTATCGCTTTTAGGCTTGTTTATGTAGTTTACTTTTTTTTGACTATTTACTTTCTTTCGATTTTTTTCTTCTGCTATCCCTTCAATTTTTAAAACTTCTGGTATACGAGCGGTCCAAAGTTTGACCCTGTTGTGTTTTTTATATGTACCGTCTTTGATGAGATCTGAACGAGTCTAGACGTACCAATTACCTCGTAGTTACTATTAAAAACTTACATTTAAATAACGAATTTTCAAAATTATTTGGAAGTTGGTCAAGCCTCGAATCGACGTCTCAAATGAAACGAATAGAGTAATGTCTTAAACAAATATGTCGATCAGAGAATTCTGTAGTCACATGCAAAAGGTGTCATTCAGAGATCTGTCTTTCATTTGCCCTAGTAAACAAGTGTCATTCTATTCTGTCACAATATAACCCGAACACCCTGTATATATATATATATATATATATGTATGTGTAACGTCTTTGTATTTACAGAAATATATATATAGCATGAAGCAGTCAAGCAGTTCTGCGTAGTCACGAAGACTATACTACAGGTCCGCATTTGTTACGTGTGTGCTTTTTCTGGTAAGCACGTAATCGTGGGTACGTGCCTAATCTGTTTCCTTGGCAAGTTTGTTACCCCCGTCGCCTTGGGTTTGTGTTGTTGTATAAATATCTCATTTAGGCGACTACACGCGAGCATATGTTTTATGCCTTTGTTGTTGTGTGTGTGCTAAAAATCCACCCGTACAGATCCATCAACTGCCTCGTTTATACGCGCATACCTATATATATATATATATATATATATAAAATCAGCCGTAACCCTGCCTTTCCACTAGGGATTGGGGCCACCTCTTACTGGCAGCAAATGCTTTGTGGACCGGAGCTCAGACTGCTTGCGTGTGGTGGTTGGGTAGTTGCAAAGTACTCGCGCTTGTACCTAGTAGATTAGGGCGTGTAGTAGGCCGTTCTATTGGTCAGAGCGAGCACCAGCCAACATGCCGTCAGCAGCCGAACAGCACCGACAGTAAGAACTGGGTAAGCTGGGCATCAGCTGATTTAGACCTTCGCCAGCTAAAATTCGAATCGCTGACTAGCGCAGAAAAGGGTTGATGACATCTACCCCACACGGACGTAAACGCAGGTACGCCGTTTCTCCTCATCCTCTTTTTTCTCTCTCTCACACAGACTCATACACACAGAACTATCTAGATACAACTATAGACTGTGCTGTTGTGGTTGTTGCTATTTGAGCCTATTTTAGCGGGGTCGATACGTCACGGCGGAGGCGAGCCAACTAGTATGTAGTAGTAGTAGTTGGACACTGTCTATCTCATTTACTGCTACTGCTGTTTCTGGGAACGAACCGCCATGAACTGTCGAAGGACTACAAGCTTTGCCGACTGCTCCGCGTCGCGAGAAGCCGCCGTTAGTTCATCGAGCGAAACCACAACGAATCGCGGATCAACCACCAGCAAAAGTAGCAGCCGCCGGCCTCTGCTTTCAGTGTTACTGGCGCTAGCCTCTCTGGTGCCGGGTGGTTGACCGAAAATGGGGTGAACCGTTTCTGTGAGATTCCGCTATTCGACTACAGCAGAAAAAGCAATAGTGGAGCAGCAGTCAACCGCAGAAAAACACAACGGTGGTATCGCATCAGCGGGTTTTAGCTGCGAAGTAAACGCAGCGCTTCATGAGAGGTCCGCGAGCCCAGGACCCAAAGAGCATTGCATCGCTTTCACCCCGTCTGTTGTTGGTCGACGCCGCGCAAGTCCAGCAGGATTTTCAGGTAGCCGCCGGGACAGCATTACGGTGCACACACGAAGCCATGATCACTCGTAGGATCTAAGAACGCGCTACATATGGAGCTACTGCGGGAGCGTAACACGTATTGTCTATCTGAGTCAGAGCTGGCTGGCACTCGGTTGACGTCTTTGGTCGCCGGTGTCAGGTTGATTCGTAGTAACGCGTCCGTCCATCTCCATGTTCTAGATTTTCACCCTGGGATCTCATCTCCCAAATAACACTAACGTCGTGGGGCATTAGTTAGTAATCCTTTATCTCTTCGTTAACAACGAACATTTGATTAGAGATACGTTCACCAACGCGCTACTGAAGGGTATCGCGCATTTGTCTGTTTCCGCTCGACGAGTTACCTGATAAATAGATAACATAGAACGTGCGTGGTATCGGTGCAGGCAGGATTAAAGGGGGAAAATAGTGGCCTATCAAAGACAGCATATATACGGTTTCAGTGAGATGTTGTAAATGAGTACTCTTGACCGCTAATTGGTGACAGAAGAATGACACAAACGAGGCCATAAATAAATACTATATATTAAATGATCCCCGTTAAAACAGGATAGGTTAATTGTTTTATAATTGTCACTTATACTTGACTAATGGGTGATTACAATTTATATGTAATCATTACTAGTCATATTTAAATCAATTTTAATTTTTGCTATTATATTCTTTTATGCAGGCAGTTTGTTGAAGGTTCATAGTATTCCGAACAAGTCTCTTTACAGCCACGATCCGCTGTAAAGATACTATTTATAAACTGCGAGTATAACGGTCGGGCTGCATTTATTTTATGCAAGGTGCACATATATGCCTTCACAGTGTGAAGATGAGGATACGGGTCTCCGAGGTTATTCTCGAAGTACTAACGGCTGACTGCTAGATGCAAAGGGTACAACGCAGCGGTTGTGCACTGTTTATTGACACAAGCGGTAATGAGACATATACTGCACTAGCTGAATTTCCTGTAGTAGCAGGTTATCATACTTAATCTAGCTGTGCGAGCGTACTCCCCCTCGGAACTCAGAAACTTCCTCTCCAAGTTCAATCACAGATTCGGCTCTAGCAGTTCAAAGCCAGCATAAGCAGTATCCACTTAGCTTCCTGGCAGAACCGAAGAATCTGAGAGTGGCCTAAGGTTAAGGACCTCAGGAAGCCGTCAGGTTTCTGAGATCCACAGGACATCCTGCTTTTCTGTCGTACTGTCTACATTTTATTTCCCACTGTATATCGGGCTTTGCTTTCTTGTTCTCATAAGCTTTTCCGTCGCACCGGCCAAATGCGATTGAGACAAGAAATGGCAGGAGTTTCAATAGCGACATAACTTATGGAAGCTACCCCTCGAAAGGTCACAAGCTATCCCATGCTGGCCCCCCGGACAAAGCCAGTGTCCGCTGGCTCGCCAATCAGCCAAAAACTTTCACTTTTCTCAAACAAGCTTTCCTGCAGCTTAACAGCACTAGCCGCGATGCCACAGAGCTATGACCGGGAATGAATAAACATAAGGAAGCTTTCAGAGTTCGCTAACCTTCCGTTGTTTCGTCCACTAGCTTTCCTCCGTCTCGCCTTCCCTTCGCCGTTAATGCTATACAATTTATGCCCCTTCCTTTTCCGAATTCGTTTTCCTATGTTATTTAGTAGATCCTTCGAGCAACTAGTGCAGGACAGGTTGCTTATCGCGACTGTATCTCAATGCCTGTGCAGTCTTTTTGGGGGCGGAGGTTCAATCCGCATTTCGCATAGCGGAATACAGCCCCCGACGGTGCCTCTCGTTCTCGGCGCTCATATTCGCGCAGTTCTTCTATTATTGTTTCTTTCTGATCTTTTGCTTGCCTTTATTCGACCGAGAGACAGCCATACAGATATCAATGGCACACTAAAGACACGTACATGGATAGATAAATACACATGCCAGTTGAGTGTTTCCTCACATGGGGAGCCTCTTGTTGAGCGGTAGCGGCAGCGACGGCGACGGCGAATCTCTCCAATGGTAAAGTGGTAGTAATCTCAATAGTAGCATCACAAGGAAAATCATTCTAGCACCGATTTTTCATAATATAGAGAGATGTTCGTGGAGTGGATTCGTGTGTGGATCTCGTAAATTCATAGCGTCAGAAGGACTCCACGAGCCAGCTAATCGAGGTGCGAACGCCCGGTCTTCTTCCCGACTGGTATACAAACTCTGCCCACCAGCACCCTAATGCAAGTGACCCGCCTGCGAAATTCAGGTTAAAGGGCCTAACAGTGACGTCTAAAGGATGCGGATGGTGAAGGAGCGACTATAGTACACTCCACATTAGATCAGGTTCACCGGAGCCATCGCTGCTACCAACAATATCGCCGTCACAAACGCCGCTTGGAACCTTCTCGGTTGCGCTACCAACTGACCCTATGAGCCAGAAGCAGAGGTTTAACGACCGTCCGGCGACTATTCCTCAGTCGACCGTGAATGGTGTACTATGGAGGCCGCAGACCATGGTGGTGAAGCAAAGAAGTATCGTTTGTTCACCACTGAACAGCAAAGATCGCCCCTGATTAGCGAATGGCGCTAGCGTTTGAAGATAAAACGCGTTTGTGGAACGCCGGGAAAATCATGCTCGACAAGACATTGTCATGAGATGCTGTTTGTCGCGCGTTGTTCGGCCACGGGTAAAGAAAACGGCGAGATTACTGTGAGGGTACGATCTCCTGTTTAACGCGATTTGTGTTTCTCCCTGCGCAGCCTTTTGCTGGCTTCCTTTCGTGTTATCCTTTAAGGCCATCCTCTGACGCGCGACATTCGCATCGCGTTCGACAGGTCGTTGATGTCGCTCTAGCTCGAGTCAATCGACATTTTCATTCGTAGTGGTGTCGAGGGCCGACAAGGAGCTTCTACGCCGACCTGTATATAATCTATTGACTATTGGGGAATCAATACGGCACCGCTACCCGGAGCAAACCCACTGAATTGAATACAAATGCACACATTCACAAATACACTCGCCCAAGAGGATCTATAGAGGGTAGGAAATCGATTCGATGCCTACGGTTTTTTGCGTTGGGATGGGCCGGATGAGTCTTTATAGCAACTGGCAGGCGGGACGCATTAGAGATCGTCATTGATACGTATAGCGGCGATACTCTTCACTTCGAGAGAAATGAACCTGTTTGCGCTGTAGCCACTGCTGCTACTGTCCCCTGAATAAGGAAAGCCACCCCATCTTGTTATTTCCTTTTCTCTTCGTTCTGCTATAGCTGTTTGTTTCGGCCGAGTTGGCTTGTTCGTCAACTTACGACGCGTTTCGAATATTACGATGCGCGGCTGTCTGTGGCGAACCGTACGACCATTTAGATGATATGTGCCTAATACATCCTGTGTTGTCGCTGCGAAAAAGATATCTCTGCTAAAAGATCGCCGATACACGTTTAGCTACAACAGCCAACAAACAACAAAATGAATCGAGCCGAGTAAATGCGCTTGATGCACCACACCAAGCCTAATATCTATATACGTTATTGGCATTGAGATGACGCCAGGAAGTAGCAATTGAGCACGATTGAGCTTTCGCGATGCGATGAACGAAAAAAAGGGAAAGAAAACGAAAGATAGGAAACGTTACCATAAAAGAATGGTTACGTTAGCGCCTCTCGACGCCTCAGTAAACGAAAACAGAACATCGGCCAACGAATGTCTATCGTCAAATGTGTGAGGATA
Source organism: Varroa jacobsoni (assembly GCF_002532875.2). NCBI lineage: Eukaryota > Metazoa > Arthropoda > Arachnida > Mesostigmata > Varroidae > Varroa > Varroa jacobsoni. The sequence goes on from NW_019214095.1 coordinate 99,238, forward strand.
TTGCTGGCTGCATGAGTAAGTTCTGGCGACTTGTAAACCCAACCTGATCAAGGGAACCGATGTGATAATTACTAGTGAAGAACAATATAGGTATAAAATAAAGCTTATAAACACGAAAAAAAAAAGGCGGAGAATTAACGATCTTCGTAGTGTTGCATTTTTCGTAACAGCTAAATAAGTCGGCGCGTCTCCGCCTCAGAATGGGGCGACCGTATTGACGTGATTCGATTTCATCGGCTACAACTTCCCTCAACGTAAATGACCAACCATTGATGATTTCTCTAATGGTTACGGAACTGAGTGACACAGAGGATGACATCGCGGCACATTATGTCACCGATTAATGTTTCTATATTTGATTAATGATGGGTAAGCCGTATTTTATTGGTGAGGTTCGTGTGAAGACAATGCGATCTCAATGGTCGAAAGGGACATCCGTCTGCTGAAAATTTCAACGTTTATTTGTAGGTTTTCTAGATTCTCTAAATGATCTAGATTTTGTTAACTTTCAGAACTATTCAAGACAATATCGCCATCAACCGATGACTAGTATTGCATAATAGTATCGGCTATCGATTTTACTCAGAATCCTTTGTGTGAGACTTTATGTCTTGAAACGGGATGATGAAAACTCATATATCACTTACTTATCGGCACCGTTAGAATTTGTGTTACTCTGAATTATTCGTTAAGTATAATGAATGAACCTTGCGTTTTTATCTTGAGGAAGGTGACGTTCTCTCAGTGGATAATGCTCATGCCCATAGTGCTTTGCCGTAGTAACAAGTAATTAGCAGAGAGACAAGCTCAAATTTGAGATTCTGATAGGCAAAAGTTCATAACCACAAAAGTAAAGGGTTGACAAAATGAAAGAATTGTTAATTATTAATAACTGTTTGTATGGTTGCCATGCCTTTCCTAGGCTCATTGGACGAGCCCCCCAGATAAAAGTCTAGTGATACCCACTATAGTTAAACCGTTCGGAGGAGCAAATCATTAGTGCTATATCTAAAATAGCGGTTTCGAAGTTGGCTCAATAAAAAGCACAACTCTATACATGTCGAAAAATCAAGGAAGTATAAAAAATAAAGAAATCAAATATTTCAACCTCTACTGGCTATAGTTTCGTCTCGCGGGAAGTAGCAGTTGAAGCGTTCATCTAGCGCCGACGTACTCTCCGACACACCGCCCTTTAATCCAGCCGTAACTGTAAGTAGATGTTATGCCAACTTCTAATATAGCCCTTTTTAAAGGAACCCTTTAAATCCAGCGATGATAAGCGGCTCCCAGGTTTTTCGACGCCACAGCCATCACCACATCTGCTGCTACCTTTCTTCGACACTGTTGAATGAAGCCGCGGGTCTGTATACATATGACCATAGCAGAAGCAAATGTAGAGACTTCTACTTCAAGCGCAGTTATCACAAAACACTGACAGAACAAACTGCTGCTTCAGTGCTACAGCGTAGCAAGTGCGTCTGCTTGAACGGGCACTAATGGAAGGGGCCGTGGTACGTTAGAAAGCCTGTGCGATATCGTAACTGTTATCTGAGGGCTGTATAGGCGGCAGAGATGTTGACCCATGATAAATCTTCCAACCCACTTCTCCATCTGTGATTGCCCCCTGCTGTTCACGGATTATATTTACTGGTCTACACGTACGTGTAATACATACGTATTATGCACCTCATATTTATTATTATGATTTAATAATAGCAATAATAATCACAATAATGTTAACTGATGCCAGGACAATGATTATTCTATTGGTAAATTTGAACGATACCGATGATGATGATCCTGAGAAGAAGGCCAACGATGACTTATGCTACGGTCGACGCTTTCAGATATTATTGTCAGCAGTGGCTGAGAGTATATGAGCTCATAGATATACATATGCGCATAGATTGACGATACGAATGTTGTTTTAATCAAATCAGTCCTGATCAACTGATCAGAAGACAGCTCCGATTGAACGTAAACAGCAACAGCAACAACGACAACGACAAATAGGCCGATTCAAACATCGGTACAACTATTGGGCAGCGGGGGCAGTGGTACCCTTCCATCTACAGCGCTCACCTACAATAGAAGTCCGTCAGAACATTCTGTTACTGCTGCCTAACTTCTGTTGTTACTACGGCCGCTGATCATACCATTGTCACAATCGCTGCCACAGCCGCCGTAATGTGATGGCCTATAGCCTAGAATATGTTCAGCCAGCCAACAGGGGGGCAAAAGGCGAAACAAATCGTATCAGCAATAAATGGTCGCTCGCTCGCTCTTTTGCCTCTTTCTGCTATTAGCATAAGGACACGTCTTGGGATGTGATGCTTTGTTGCCGAGTTGGTATCGTTAACTCGATAATTCGCAGTTGCCCCTACTGCGTGCCTCTCCCGTCCCATTGCCCTTTATGAAGACACACACCCGTACGAATCGTCGTATCGTGCATAGTGTCATTTGATTATGTGGGCCAACGCTTTTGTGGGCGCTGTGCTAACTTTTGCTGTTGCAGTAGTAATTCATTGTTAACGTAATCATGCAAGGCGGTACAGACATATGACGGCAACTTTAGGCCGATTCAATGCTACCAGTATTGATGCTGATGTCTGGGTTGTAAGCCGGTGTTGTATTGGGCTGTCCCATTGAGCCGTTGGGACGATTCCAGTGGAGCAGACCATGCCCACGACGTTACGTGTTTCAACAAACAGACCCAAAGTAGCGTCCCGTCACTTCGTTTGCACTCAGATACGCCTACGTATTCATCGTGCCTGCGATAGCCATAAACTTACTTAATTATTACTAAACAGCTTAAACTATTGTTCAGGGGTACTGTTAACCTAATAAATTGGAGATCAGCACTGTGACCTGTATGCGCAAAACAGTTTGACTTTAGTTAATAAAGTGAAAGTGTTCGTTTTAATTTTTCTTTTTTTCTCTTTTACCTATCATTTGTAGAAATGTTTTTCTGTTCTCGACTCCCTGAAAACGCACCTTGTCAATTTCGCAATGGACAAGTGTCTATTTTGTCTTTTATCTATTATTTGATTAACGGCCTCATGTTTAGCTGTTGTACCTTGTTTAGTAGCCTATTCTTGCACGTATCGGTGAATCAGTTTGAGTTTCTTCGTCATGAGGTCTACCCCCAGTTTTGTAGTTGCTACATCACCACTATAATAGGTTGATGGCCGGCCCTGTCCGAACGTTCTGTCTTTCTGTGAACGAGGGCAGACATTAGCCCCTCGCTTCTGTGTGTCACCTTCGTATAGATGCGTGAGTGTATATATGTGTGTGTCGCCACCGAAACGTCACACGTTGAACAACAACCACGGTACAGGTAGTAACGCGAATTCACACACGTCCACGTTCATAACGCGTTTCTGTAAAGGCAACCCGTAACAGCAACGACTTGAGCGCCACTGCCAGCCCCGGTATGGTATGATCTTACAGTGTAGACGGCAACGCGTGTCGGCGAAATGGCTGGAGGCGCACTGTCAGATTGACGCTAGCTATTGCCCTCTGCTTTACTCAATAGCACCAGCGATCGCCTTCCCCATAAAATACAATATCATAGCCACCGTATTCCCCGCCACCATCGCGACTCTCGCTGTCGTCGCTGGCCAATCAAGCGTCACTTAATGGCAGTCAGTAGTCCATCAATCCTCGACTAGCGGTTTTGCTCCGACCCCGTGAGGGCCTATCCTCTGTTACGTGCCCGTGTAACGGCCACAGCAGCAATAGAAATAATAGTAGTAACTGTGCCAGTTGTGGTAATTCTGCCGTTACAGCTATGGCCACCGCCACTTTTTCTTGAAGGGCGGCCCGTGTTAGATAACTGACCCTGGCCCCTTTTCTTATCTACCCTAAAACAACAGCAACAAGAGCGCCATTAAACACCGGCACAGACAGCACTGTCAAAGCAAACGCTACTCAGAAAGCCGGCGGCGGTGCATTCAACATTAGTACTAAAGGCGGAAGCAGCATTGTGACGGACGAGCCAATGACGATTGTTTGTTGTGGACTGCGACAATTATGTTACTGTTGTTGTCGCCGCTGCTGCTGACGATGCTAATGACAAAGACGGGTAATAAGCAATGCTGTTACAACAGCTGCCGCAGGCATTACCACTGCTGACGGTGGGGGGCAAACGAGCCTTTGCAGCGCTCACGCGCCGCTCATTCTGACATTCACGGGGTTTTTGACGCGCCACGAAACACGGAACGTGCTGCCAATCGCGAATGCGCTGGTACGGCCTGCGAAGAGGCCGCTGCAGAGTCATGTCGCACCAAAGGCACAAAGATGTCCACCGCACTGTCGATACCTGACGCTAACGCAAGCGAGAACGAGAAGGCAACAGAATCAACGGTGTCGTCGTCGGTATGAATACTACAGCAGAAACGTTGCGGTCATGGCGCTGACGAAAACCGATAAAAGTATCAGCTGTAGACGCAATAGCAGAAATGGCGAAGCGGTGAAGACGGCGACGACAGAAGCAGAAGCACCGCAGAAGTAAGGGGTAAGCAGAAGTGGCCGAAGTAATAGTACATAACAATGATCACAACGATCATAATGGAGAGACAATAGCGTCGTAATCGATGGCAGCCGTAAAAATTAAGTCGATAAGAGCAGCAAATATAAAGAGGCTGCAACAGGCCGACGTGGTGGCCGTTCTATTACGATAGTAAGAACGGGATGAGATAAACAATCGTATTGGGCTTAAACATCGGCAGTTGTCACAGCAATAGAAAATGCCACCAAAAGCTAAATAAGGATGTTGCCTTGACGGCTGGTGTGAATGGTGCTGCTGCGGGAAAGACGTTCGATTACAGAACGTAGATGGGCTAAGGTAATAGTTGTACAATCGACGTAGATAGCCTGGCAGAAATCGAACGTATGACTGCTTTCATACGTGATAATTATCAGATAAGAACGTGTCGGATGTACGAGTAATTCACGCAAGACTATCGGTTTGTGTACCAACTTGTTCCAATGGCTTCAGCTTCGTACAAGATATTGATGTATGACAAACCTGGGTGTTTTCTAAAACAACAAATCTAGCCCCGTCTAATGGTGTTTGATATAGATTCTTATTAGATAGAAATCACCGTATCGATCTAGAACTCAAATTCAATGTAGCTTTTAGATATCAACAAAAAAAAAGATAGCTTTTTTTGCTATTCTTAAAATCGTACGCACTAGATCCATCGCCGCTTAACAAGACTGTATAATTAGCTAATGCTACTCTCGTATGTTTTCTTCAGTTGTTTGCATAAATGGCCGAATTCGCGCAAGGTCTACTCGTGTGTGTTCAATTCAAAAAAGGCACCTGACGAACTCCGGATGCTTCATCTAGAAAATAAGCACCATGGTAGTAAATTATCTTCCTGATTTTTCCCATAACCAATCAACACTGGCAGCATTTGTTGATGTTACGTTAACGAAAAGAAAAAGGAAAAGAAAGCACGATTAAGATGTCGTAAATGGCCGAACTGTCAAGTAAATTAACCCAGGCTGGATGAGATGAAGCTTTCGCTCAACGCTGAACAAGAAATATCGTCTATTTCTTTGTTTCGTCCGACCATTCTCTCTGATTGACGGCGGAAACATCTATCGCCATCGCTACCATTCATTACCCTCTACAATGTTTCCTCAATGAATTAAGCAGCCAGAGGAAGCAACTGACAGTGCCGTTTCTTGTCGTTCCGATCGAAACTGCTCTCTGTAACAGCATCTACTTTTGCCCTGTCGCATTGATACTGTAAACGGACATATTTTTTGGACGTTCCCGGTTTTGAATACGATCAATATTGAACGAGTTCAACTAAAGGGAGTTAGATATACATGTGCTAACCCTTTAGTGGTAATGTGATTAAATGCTACAGTTTGTTTGGTCACAATCAGAGCGGTTGTAACAGGTGTGGGTCTTCCTAGAGATTCATTTACGAACAAAACAGACGGTCAAACAAACAGATAAGATAAGGTAAGATTAGATAAGAGCGTATGTGACATACAAATAATTACAAAATAGTAATTTCTAACTTCTAATAGTAAAGTTCGTTAGTTCTACTATTAAGCTGGACGTCTTGAATGTTCGTAACAATTAGCGAATCTAACTTGTTATACTAAAAAATACAATAACTTATATTTGTATAATAATAAAAAAAGCAACTCATTGACGCTATTCTGTATCAATTAATCTATAGTAATGCAACACTTCGTGGCAATGTAATCGATGTTCGTTAACCTAAAAATGACGAAAAAAATAAACGTAACAAAAGAAAAAATACTATTTATTCGTTCAGCGTACGTGTCGTCCTACGTACTACTGCTATACCCAGCAACTTTCAGCCGACGTCTTCATCGAGTTAGCCCCACTCATGGCCTTCTTAACCTTCTGGCCGGATGCATTTTGTCCGATATTACCACTGTCCGCAGAAGTTCCGCGCTGAATTTCAAATGAGAAGCAATGACACCACTTCCAAGGATAGTCGTCATCAAGTATCTCACTTTCAGGCGAGCTTATTCGAGTTAGACAGGGGTTCTTCTTGTGTCCACAAACCGTGTCCTGCACCAGCGAGTAAACGTTGCTGAGGGGTTCCCACAGGATCGATCTTCTAAGACCAGTGAACCTAGTCTCTGTCAGCTTCTTTCTGAAACTCGTAAAGCAGTCATCAGGCAGACTAAGCATGTACATAACCGATGCCGCCGCAAATGATCGCGTCGAGATCGAGATTTTTCGGGTCTCTCTCTCTCTCTCTCTCTGTCTAATGCCCGAAACATCTGTACCTAGTGACGCGCCTTGTTGCATTAGAGTCATTGCTCCATCTCTCTATGACAGGACTTTGGTCGCCATGTCGAGTAGTAGATCCATGAGCGTCGAGCTCCCACGCAGGGGGGCCCCAGGCTCAACTTCGCAAGATCGTGTATTGGAAGTAAATGCCGATGTATAGAACTATTTATTTATTTAATAGCCATATAGATGTTTCAGCATGCATATCCATATTTTTATGGATGATGTATTTATGTAGCGTGGCTAAGATTTAGGAAGTAGGGGATGTTGGACACTCGAAATTCATAGTAGTCAGAATGGTTTTGTCTCCATTTGTCGGTTTCTTTTTTCGCATACGGGTTTCAAAAGACAATATACCTGCGGACCGTGTGAACTAATCGTTTCGTACAAACAAAAGGCAGTTTGGTCACCTCGGCAAAGCAAAACGTAGTTGTCATTTGTGTTTGGGCTTATAAACGATTTTGTACGATACTTTAACTGCTTCATGTATGTGATAGTTGGACAATGTTGCTAAGCTTGATTTTATATGTCAGCATTTACGACCCGAATCCGGAAAGTCGTATGAACGTGAGAGCCGTTTGCTATAGCTCGCTGTTTGGCTTCGTGTTCGTGCTATCAACACGGTATCTGTAAATAAAAGATGCGTTGCTGCCAGGCGCCTATTCGTGGGAGCAACATCTCACCATGAACTATTTGTATGTAGTAGTCCATCGTATATCTTTGCGCAAACCCCATATTGCCGTCAGCTATACAGTTCATACCTCACTAAGTGGTTTCAGTTGAGAAAAGCATCAGAAGATGATATTGTGCTACAAGGCTTTTTTGGCCGGGTTAAGCCCCTGACTTCGTTTGACAGCAGTCGAACAACGCCGATGGCATCGACTGCCCCACCTCAGGAGCTTCGTTCAACGGTGTGCTGTCACGTCTAAAAAGGAAAACTATTCATCGACATTGTTACAATGTCCAAAGGACCAACGGGATCTGATAGCTGCTTGTCAGCCAGACAATCCCTGCGAAGTAACATCGGCACCGACTTCTGTCCGACCATGACCAACGCAGAAGCACTAGAGTTCAGAGGCAGCGCCACTGAGCGTCCTTCTGTGACCAGTCCATAGCCTGTGTAACGTGTCATGATAAAATGAAGTGATTCTGTAGTGAGTAACAGCTGCTTGGTGCATCCATGACAGTTTCCTAGCTTGCTTCTTTAATGGGCACTCCTAGTGCGGGGCGGCTCGACACATACATATACAGTGGCTACACGACGTAATGGCTCTAAGCGTTCATACAGTTGAGTGACGTTATCGTCATCATAACTGCTTCTGTATCTGCCAATGCTGATGGTTCTAGAGCCCGGAGCCCGTATCGTGGCGGCCAGTGTCGGAGCAACGATTGTGTGCCGCCATAAACCATACGTATAGTAGTTTATAGTCGCTGGCTTCTTGATGTTGGCAAGTGTTACGCAAGCGTTTGACTCTGGTGCGTCGTCCCTCCGTGGTCTTCAGAAGCTGACGTGGTGCGGGCATCGAATGGATTGGAAGTTGGAAATGAAGAGGGTGAGCAAATGATGGGGTAGAAGAACTAGGGGTTTTATCCACATTCATCAGACCCAAACAGACAGCTAGATAGTAAGTGGGGTATACACTACGACGTCCTGCCTCAAGCCTTGTCCGTCTGTTCAGATCTGAACAGAACAGTTAGGCAGCTACAACTGTTATAGCAGCCAAGCGTTGGGTTAACAGACCATCTAGTGCTGGCCGGTCGTATAGGATCAGGGATGCATATTTCGGGGAGGTCACAGAATGAAGATTGCTAGCAACTGAAGCCGATAGTAACAACGTTGTTGTTGCTTGCGGTATAGAGGATAATGTTGACGCCACCGCTGTCACTCATTACAAAGCTACTATGTCAGCAGTTATAAGTTTTATTATTATCTAACAATATCTACGGGCTCGCATGCTATACTGAGCTAAATGGATGGATGGATGGATGGATGGATTGTAGGCTGAATAGCTAAGATTCTAGAATGGGTAGAGAGGGAACGGAGAGCAGCGTACCTTATGCTTATCGAGCCAAGGTCGTTCACTAACTTATGTATGCGTTTTTCTATCTATAAGTGTATATTTTTATGTGAGTATGTGTCTTTGTGTGAGAGCGTATGTCTGTTATAGCTAGCCTGAAATGCATGATCTGTCCTACCAACAAGCAATATGGAACAAAGAGCTCGAGTTTGAAATCGGCGTGGTTAATCTTCGAAAAACGGCGATAAACGTAAACCGAAAAACCATCGATGCACACACATACGTTCATAGGTATACACACGGCGGTCGTAGCACACCCTATCATAATGTAAGACCCACAACACAGAATCTATGACGTGTTCTCGGCGTCACACGATATGCCCCTGTTGCGCGCCCGCCATGTGCAGTCCCCACCCATGTGCAACCAGGCATCTCCTAGTGGACATGGGGTAAAGTCTGTGCGGCTCTTTGGTCAATTCGTCGTCTTCGTTTAGACTTATCGATCCATCCATCCAACATACATACACTACCAATATCAGATATTCACGTATCGATGGAATAAGCCTTCGGTGTGTTAAGTTGGTCGTAGCTAGAGCCCTGGTCGCCATAACAATCTGCAGTCATCGGCGCCGCAGCGCTAATCACTCCCCATTAAGTCGCTCCGTCGCTCGATCGCTCTTTCCGTCACTGACCCGCATTCGGGACGGAAAACCTTCGCGCACGTCATTTTACGCAACAGCGGTATTAAGACCAGCAGTGCCAGTTCTCGGCCATTAGTTGGCTTGTCGATCCCAAGTAAAGCGCCGAAGCCAGCAGCAAGCAGACCACTCGACAACAATAATAGTAACGCATTAACAGACAATACTTTAGTGATACAAACGACAAAAGAACCTCAACGAGGAGGCAACCCAGGCAAGCGCAAACCCTAGGTAAGACATTGGTTGTTATCGACTTCGGGGAGGACGATTACGGCGCCGCGTTGACCGGCGCGGTCAAGCAATCGCGGACCGGATAGCACAGCAGAATAGCTGTTACCAACGAGAAGCGTACACTAACGAGGCAAAGCACAAGTACGAATTTAGCCACCGGCGACTCCGGTTGATAACACAGCTGCAGTTGTTTGGTATCGGCAAGATCCGCGCACGGATATAATAATAATAGTATTTAAGTAGAATTATTTGTGTGATTTGGGCACAGAAGAAGCAGGGGTGGAAGACTGTAAGAATAAAACAACAGTTACCGACCGCTAGTGACGCTGCAGTTCGACAATGCGGTAAATGCGCATTGTGGATTGTTATAGTTATTGTTGATGGTGATTACGATGGTTGACATGTTATGAAACTGTAAAATAAGGCCAATATAGGCGACAGCAGATCGACGTATGCCGTCAATCTACCGGGGTCAATTTTGTCGTGCTTAGTGTACGGTCGCAGCGCAGGGGTGGAGGCGAGGGGAAATCGCAAGGCTGACGTTTAACCCATAGCATAAGCAGTAGACGAATTATGAGGGGGTGAATTTTAAACTATTTGCTGCTTTGTACCGTGCCGTGTATAGCATCTGGGGGGGGGACGTATTTCGGACGAGCAGGGCTCCTCGCTCGGAATGAAATGGCCGCATGGCTGGCACCGTTTCTTAAAGTGGCAAGAATATGCAGAGACAATATAGCTCTGGTGTGACAGAGTCTGTGTATCTGTACATAGAATCTGTGTAATTACAAACTAAAACTAGCAATCTGTTGCGTAAGTACTGGTAAAATCAATAGAAATCAGGCGGATGATGAATATCCCGCTAATGAAGAGAGTTTTACGTGCCGGCTTTTTTCTATTCAGATATTCATCATAATCAACGAAATTCTATGGAAACAAATAGACAAAAAAAGAGACAACGATCCCGCGTTTCATCGAAAAATCATACACTGTCGGAGACAAACCTGCTTCTTTTTATTGTCTGATATTTCATGAATAAATTACTATTTAACGATGATACGGAGTGAAATCAGAATATGTTTTGTTATACACAAATAGGTACCCAAAATTTCTATACGAAGATGCGTCCTTCGCGAGGTTAACATTTTTCATCCGAAAGATTTGATGATCAAAGATATAAGAAACTATTACGTTGCTTACTCAGTCGTGATTATTAAACATAAACGATACTGGGAAAAATACTTCAATAATACAAAGCGTAAAATAGTTTTTTCGTTAGCCACTGATCAGTGAAGCTTTGTAAGTAAAATAATTTTAGGAAAATGACGTCCACCTTAAAACCCTCGACGTATGCCCATCTTTGAGTTTACTACAATTTTCACACGTCCGGTCACCTAACGAAATTGAACGGCACGTATTATGTCTGGTTCAAGTGAACGAGTTTTTTTTTTTGAAGGCTGCTTTGGACGAGCGACGACTCCAAGATTGACTCCAAGTTTTACGTCCGGCACTGTCGTTTCGCATCCAAGCACCAACCAAATAATGCCTACGGCCAGAGTCGAACCTAGACTACTACGCATCTTAAGAATTAGCAAATATGTTGTCCGCTAAGGTAAAAAATTTCCCCCGTGTGACACCCCTTATTCTTGCCCTCAAGGGGTACATGTATTATATGATTAGGGTTTTCATTAGCTGAACTGTCTGGCTTATTCATAATTATGTTCACTTAAGCACAAACGCGTCTGTAGTTAGTTGATGAATATTGCTCACTTTCTATCCTGCTGCTCCTACCCGGGTAGAAGACGGGAAGGTACTGGAAACCACTGAAGCCGTGGTTTCACGCTCGATGGGTATCCGTTCCGTAGTGTACATGCGACGTTTGTTTTATGTTTGAGCACATCTGTCGAGTAGTTCATGTCTTTGGTAGGGCCTGAATTAGCAGCCCAGGGCTTTTCAGCAGGAAATTCGGTTGTCGAAGTCATCGTGCAGGCGTATGTAATATGTATATACGGCATAAGGCCACTTGTACGAGTTAACCACTGGGTCACCTTTGAAGCATCGGAGATTGTACAAGTTGTCGTTCAATGAGCGATCTGTTCATTCCAAATGACAGATAGAAGCACTGTATTGCCCTATTGACTTGAGCATAAGCTCTTATAGCCCAATCATGGCTATTTATGGTTACGTTCTGGTTAACTGGGGCAGATATTCTATGACACTTGTAGACTACTAAAACATTCTAGAATACTGCATAGTAATATGGTTTAGGATAAAAAGGCATAAAAAAAAAATATGACACACACTGTATTCTTAAATATAATCGATAATAATGGAGTGAGTTGATAAGAAATTGTAACTCCTCACGCAACATTGTCTTTAGAGGATTTTACATATGTGTCAAAGTATAATGGGCTGGCGTATAAATAATAAAATCAAAGAAAAGTTAAAAAGAAAAAATAAAAACCCATCCAAAACGCCGTCATCCACGTGGAAAAGCCGCTTCAAAACAGCAACATTGTAGCTCGTATATAACTGTCTATGACTAGATCGCCACAACAAATCTGCTCCTTTAGGGTCGGGGGCTCATTACATACTTTTAGTTCTACGCCCAGCTTTAGTATAATTAAGCATTTCTACAGACCATTGGTGTGCACAAAACAAACCGTGTGTCTTCGTCCGTTCCGAACCTAGGCCACCTCAGGTACCTTCAAGTTTGATAGGCAAACGCGTTATCACTGTACCATTACAGAGACGAAAACAAAATTGCAGACTGCCATTCGATGCCAATTATCCACAAACTGCTTACATTGATTTCGAAATTCTGCTGTGGCTCCCCTTATAATGTGGATGGCTAATCAATCAATAAATTAGAATGTTTTAAAAACAACACAATATCAAATCGATACGAGCTTCTGCTATTTTTTTTTCAGCGAAATAAATATGAAAAAAAGCCGATATCATAGAGGTGCCCAAATAAATTTTCAGTTTGACGTCGGTCATGTCCTATCACAGATGCGAACTTGTGCACCAGGTGAAAACTATTATAAATTAAAGGCGAATGCACGATTATCGATGAGTTGTTTAATACATTTTTCAATTCAAACTCTTACAGACCATAAGGAGCTGAAGACTAAACAATCCGACGTAGAAAAAAAAAATAACTGCCCCTTTTCGGTCGGCTGTCCTTTACTCGAGCATTGAGTTCCGCTCATTACGATACGTGTCCATATTCCCAAAGCAGACGGCTACTCATGTACTCAATAGTAGCTTTATAATCAATTGTCACATGGTTACAGGCGATGGTTAACATGTTGTACACATTGTACATGGTCTATTGCGCTAGATCCGAAGATAAATAGCAATAGAGAATTGTCTTACTATTATTGTACACTCAACAACCGAAAAGTAACTTCTGTAAAACTACTAATACAAACCTGATTGGAAGATTACCAACGCCACTGTCTTGTGCAGATCCTATATTCTACTCTCTGCTAGGCTACCTATTGCGTTGCAGTAGGCGTAAGCTTTAGTATTTAGTTGCTTTTCTAGCATAATTTTAGCAAACACCTATTTTGTCCAAGGAAATTCAATTCAACAGTAAAATATGCCCAGGAATTATCTGTATTTTAGCATTTCTTATTCGAAATCCAAAGTAAAACTAGACAGGGCAGCTGTCACTTCGAACATTGACGCTCGTGAGCTCCTGATGGTGGCCGACTTTCAGTTCATCGACCACTTCAATCGGAAGTTCAACCACAGCGTCAAACGTAGCCTTCTAACAACGCGCTATGAGAAACACTGTACTAGCTAAAAACTTAGAAAAGTTAGAAACTTGTATACAAGTATGTAGTAAACTAAAGCTCAGCTGGGCAGCGCTGGGTCTTGAGCACATTCAACATCCGCTCAGGCAGAACCGAATAGAAGGCGGGGGGGGGGGGGGTATCCTTTGTTTTTTTCACAAAAATAATTACATCCTGGACACACTCTAGCCGATTTGAAGCAACAACTCAGCTACACAAAAACACGTCACTCACGTATGGGAACATGATGATCGTCGACAGAAGAACTGGTGGAGCCCTCTGGCGATTGGGAAGACCAACGCTCCTCTGGTATCCGATCAGCTTCTGAGGAAGATTCTGGTGTTACCGAACGACTCCTGCTGGGGGAGCTAGCTCGGGGAACTTTTGTCAGCTTTTTCTCTTTATTTAATGTCGCAGCCGAATAGTCCTGGACGATGACAACCATGATGATAAACTTCGTACCACCTTAACCTCCCTTTGAAGACGTTCGTAGTAGTTTCAACTATCCGAGATTCGATGCTATTAAAACACGAGGAATTTTATCATGTTACGCTCACAATTATTCAACACAATACAGTTAGTCCTTGCACCATTCAAAATAATTAACAAACAAAAACAGGGGAGCAGCGGGACGTAGATCTGAGTAACCGTAGCTGAAAAAATTGCTCAATCAGATCAAGCGTCGACCTCAACTTCGACTTCGAGAAATCGTAGGAATGTCCAAATTTTGGTGGCTTGGTCGAGGATTGGCGGGTTGAAGAGTGGAGGTTTGTTGAAAGGAGGTACACCTCCAACGCCTCAGCCACCTCGGTACACCTAACACATAGTCTTCAGCATTGCGTTTTGTTTAGAGACAACATACACACATATTATATTCCAAAGTGTAAGGGGTAAACGAACAGCTTCGTCAATCGGGGCCGTTCTTCAGTTTATTGCTACCACAGTTTCGCTAGTCAGTGCATGACTTCGACAAAGCGGCCGTGCGTGTGGTCGACACGGGCAGTACTACTTCGCTTTGCCTCACTGCAGCCGCTGCTTGTCGCCCGTCGCACGACTAGAACTAATATAACTACGGCTTACAATAGGCGATGCTGTGACGTCTGCGCGCGAACACTTCAGCGCGACGAATACCAAACGATACCGTTAGCGTCGAGCGCCCGCCGCCAGAAAGAGCTGCGGCAATGGGGCGGTCGAAAGAAGAAACGCTGACAGAAACAGACAAGTCAAGCACACAACACAGGCTACAGATGTACCCTTACCAAAGCAATGGCTGTTCATAGTGGTAGTGCAGCAGCACGACGTTGCCGCATGATGAGGAAAGGGGGAAGGACTCGCGTGAGCGAGCGGTTCTTTTCGTAACGTTCGTTCGTGAAGAGCCGAAGAAACAGAAACAGCAGATTCTGCCGCAACAGCCGCACAATGCAGGCAATGTGGCTGTTTCTGTCGTTGATGGATGTGATTGACAACAGCAACAGAAAGGGGTATATGCTACCATAAGAGAAATGCTAAATGTATGTGTGTATGGTGTTTGCGTACCGCTTGTATGTATGTGTTTACAGACATCGTTGGCCGGTGTTCCGAGCATTGCCGGTGACGCTGACGAAACCTGCACCGCTATAGTTGGAGCCGACAGCCAGGGCTTCGGGACTCCGGGCGGGAGCAACGATCGAGAAAGGTTGAGAGGGTGGTGGGGTTCAAGGAGGGAAGGGGACTCCAGAAGGATACAGACAAAAAAGAAAGCGAATAAGAAGGCAAAAGCCAGTAGCAATAGGGGGTGTCGTATATAGTATCGTTATGGTAGAGCGTATGTTTTGGCGGTAAGATGCAACAGGTAACGGTACAACCACACAGGGAGTGAGAACTGCGAATGTACAACACGATAACAAAAAAAGGAGGCCGTAAACAAAAAAAAAAGAAGTACCAGATTCCAAGTGAAGGCTGGCTCTATCATCTCGATGGCCAGCATTATTGGCGACTGTTATTGCGGCGTTTGTTGTTGTGACGTCAGCCAATAAGAAGAAGCTAAAAGAAAGAGAGTCAAGCAAAAAAGATTGCTACTAGTGGCGCTTCGAGATCAATAATGCTGGGGATGGGGGGCGGGGGGATATCACAGGAGCGCTAGAGTATTTATATGTCAGCAATTTTCGAGCCAGTCGATCAGTGGGTAAACAATCAGGAAGAGACCATGTGCAAAGGCAGCGTTTCTTTCCATTCTGAGGTCAAACAAAATACATCTTTAATTATAGACGAGATACGATAGAGAAATAGTTAGCCTCCGATGCGCATCGGACTTGATAACAACCAAAATTTCAATAAGGAATGGCACAACAAAAAATAGTTCGTGATTAGTGTCAGAAGCCGATTAGCCGGATGAGAATGGGAATATACGAGTTTCTCAGGGTAGACTGCACAGGCCAAAAAATCTCAACGTTCAATATCGTCGATACCACATCGGTGATTACTAGGCCAAGAGATAAGCGAGTCGTCGTGGGAGTAGGCATATCGAACGATGAATAGGAGCGACCAAAAATGAGCTCACAGGGGGATGAAATCTCTTAGTAGTCCTGGAAAGAACTCAAGTAGAACTTGAGTGCTTGCTTGAATTCAGACATGGACCATTTATTTCAAATCACAAATATACGTTATATATGTTTTTTATTGGAGTTCGCTACGAATGCCGATCCTGGATTCGCCTGGACCCCTGGTCCTGAGTGCGCGTGCCCAGTGTTATACCACGCGACTTTCATGTGCAAGTCCCACCATCCTCATTTTAATCTTCCTTCCTTGCTATCGAGATACGTCTTGTAAGAAAGGTATGCTTAAAAAGGTCTCAAGCTAATGTCTGTATACGCTTACCGCCTCATGGACACGATGGCGATTCGCGTCCATGAACGGTGGTGGCCACATGCTGCAGGATACCATTTGCAGTAATATGCCCTTTTCGGTTTGCCAGACTGAATTTAAATAAATCAGAACTAGGTTATTTTAGGGTCAATCTGCCGCTCGAAAACTAAATTCCCGAAAGCAAGCGGTTTCAATGCTTGTATATTCGTCACTTATTTTCTGTAACTTATTGAGAAATTACCCGAAATGATGCTGATTCACTTAAATTTCAGCAGGCTATAGAAATAGGTCTATCTGGACCCGCAGTTAACGTGTACGCTGTTTAATGATAAAGCTTTCAACCTCATGAGCGTTTTGTGTTGGAGCGTTTGAGTATCAGAAGTCGCCTTCGTGTGGGTTGCCTATAAGATTTTCGTACACGATCACCTATCTTCTACACCGAACGATAGCATCCAATTTTATAAAATGTCAATACATTCAAGCAGATTCATTGCCGACAAAAGCTAATCAGCATTAGATAGGCTGAACTCCGGCTGGAGAAAGCGATGAAGGATAGAATGCAAAGTTTTTTAGAGAGCAAAAGACAAACATTGAAGCTGACGACGTAACTTATGCTGATAATTAACATTGAGCATATCGTGCGAACTTCAAAGTATCTGAAAATGCTGTTGCAACACTCGAGTGCATCAGTAGCTGTGGTACAAAACATGGTACGTTTTTTACAGATACGGTAAGTGTCCTATTGAATAGGCGAAACGTACGACTCGACCTGTGTTACAGGAATCGGTCATCAGTACCGAAGTCGCGGTGCTGATCGTAAACAACTCTAAAATAGAAACAGTATCCTGCGATCGTAAGACATTTAGTTCAATGTTGAGTCTAAACGAACTTTGCTGAACTAAGAACACTTTTGGTGGGTCCGTTTATATACCGAACAGGAAATTCAACAATTACAAGTTAAATGTATATATCTCACGCTTCTATATATAAGCATGTCTCAGCTTTTCGCTACTTTGCTCCCATCTTAATTGGGAATAACCGCGCATTCTTCGTAATGAAGGAGAGGTGCATTCAAGAGATTAAATTCAGCGAGATGCCCGGTTTTAAGGCACTATGCGGCATACAGAATGCCCGTTACAAATGAATAGGACCACGTTGGCTTTTTTGAATTAGTATAACTTCATAAAATAGACAGTTACATCAAGCCTGATCGTCTTAGTGACGTCTGTAGGACGACGCGAGATGTTAGAAAATAGGACTACAAGCCAATGTCAACCACAGTATAATTAAAGCTTCTGCTTTACTATCAAACAGATCGCTTAATTGAGTTAAGGTTACGTTGTTAATACTTGCAGGCTTAATTACATGTTCGACGATGTTCTATCCATAAATATAATTTGTTTTTGTGGATGCGCTCTCTTATCACATACGCTCCATAATAAGGCTATGCTTCACTTCGTCCCCATGTAAATTAGAATTCTACCATGGTATAACAATTAAATGACACAAAATCATATTTAGTACGTAACAACAATCAAATCATTGCTATCGTTGACGTCGTTTTTTTTTTTAATTAAAGTAGACTGCAGTGCGGTCATTGACATTCAGGCCGTCGGCCCATTTATGTATTTTATTGTGTGCTGGTTACTATTAATGTACCATATACTTAGGATAAACATCCGTGGCCACAAATTCCTCGAGCATTTACTTTTTCTTTTCATTCATTCTTACATAGAAATGACTCACATTTGTTTTTGCTCTCAGTTAAAAAAAATCTACCTTTGTTTGGCTTTTTGCATACTATTCATGAAAGGTACATTGGATAATGTATGCAGTCAGACAAATTCGAAGGCTTATTAATATCAACTTCAATACTCACCCATACGCATCTTTCCTGATTTAATATACAGTATAGAGACAAGCCTCAATTCACGTAACGATACATATTTCTTACTTATATATAAGTACTATATATAGAGCGATAACAGATAATTTTGTCTACGTATTCTGCACATTCTTGACACCCATCTGAATAGGCTCTACAGGTCCTGCATTCGCACTCATTCTTTATTTTAAACCCGACCTTTTTTCGTGCTGAATTCTATTCACTATTGAGGCCCAGTACTTGATGCGATGTCATCTAGGAATTGAGCGATCGATCGGATTGTCTGCCTGGAGAGCATGCTCAGTATCTGATACAGTGACATGCAGCGCTCATATATAAAAGCGCTCAGGCTTGCCCGCAATATTCAAACTTCTGTTAGGTACGTTTTTCACATAAATGGCTAATTCGAGCACGAAACAAAACACATCTACCTGCCTCCTCCCCCCAACTTCGAGCTTGGTCCACTTCACTATACGCTTCAACTGAAACACACGGCAAGAGCTGTTCGGATACTTATAATAGGCCTAGAAGAGACAGAGTGCTCACTCTACAGAGGAAATTGAACGCAGATTTGCCAGAGACCCTACGTGTTTTGTGGTTCGAAGATTTCCTTCTGATGCCATAGAACGTGTTGAGTTGATACAGAAGCTATTCAAGTACCTTTAACCCAAGTCAAAACAAATTTAAATTTAGATTGAAAATCCTCGCCAAAGTAAACTTAATGGAGTAGAAATGACAGTTAGCGTACCCTTTGGACAAGATTAATAATTAAGAATTACCTATTGAAATTTTCTGAACACTGTTCCCTTTTTTAACTTGTCTCGTCGTTTGAATATTGTGAAACGCTTGGAGTGAGTAAAACGAAGATAAGATCGATAGGTTGGTTATCATTAAGCACTTTCCTAGTAAATCAACGTGAATATGATTCTCGTGGAGGAGGAGATTAAAAGGATTAATTGAACATGGCCGTAGAACGGTTAAAAACCTTTAAGGGCAAATTACCCACACTCAGCTAATCGTAACAAAACTGGTCGACCACCAAGAAACGCTTTTCTGTTATATGTAAAGCTCTTAATAGAAAAGAGATCATCGGAAGCGTATATCACTTGAACGTTCCTTGTCATCTAAAAAGGGCTTCTACTGTAGATTATCTCAGTATAACCTTGAAGTCAACTGACCCTCGTTAACCAATTTAATTCCACCTCCCTCTGAAAACCTCTATTGATGTCTTTCAATTTCGCCCACCTTAAGGCCACCGCAGAATGGTTGGTCGCGTCCGAAATCGGGCCGCCAGGCGCTTGGCACGATCAGTGGCTCTATTAAGCAAATCAGGATTCCCATGCAGCTCGTCAAGGAGATTTCCAGATGGCACGCATTTGTCTCGTTGCACGATATGTGGGCACGATGCACGTTGGATGGAATACAAATATACATATCGGCTCGATAAGTTACTGTCTATGAAAGCGAATATTTCGACGCGAAATAATAGAAGACTCAATATTCAAGGGTATATGTAGCTATTCATCGTGACGCGACGAGGTAGATTATGACTGAAAAATTATAGAGAAATAGATAGAAATAGAGAAAGGAACGGCGGAAATATATAGTCATTAGCAAAACCCTGAACTCGAATGTTACGAGTTGGCTGATTATTTATTTCAAATAGCTGAGACTTCTGCTACCAACTGAAGAGAGAGGTCAGCTTCGTGAAAAAGAAATAGTCTGTGCATGCCTATTTTAAACTCTCTAGAAATTACGTTTTTTCTTTGCTACCTAAGAAGTACGGAATCCCACAAAAAACTATTTATTTGTTTATTTGTGAGGACTATTGAGCGGTCACAAAATCGACACGGGTTTTTATGCCTAAAAAAATCACACTTTCGCTTCTGATTCCATAGTTCCTTTAGCGCGGCGCCAAAACTGGTGGCTCCATAAGGTTTACCCTGTTTGCTCCTCTTCTGTCTTGAGATAATATTTCTCTCAGTTAAAAGCGCCCCGTCTAACTATGTTTTATGGCTAGGGACACCTGCCCTTATAAGGCACTAGGTGTCGATTGTAGGGCATTGGGTAGGCGCACAGGAGCAGGCGCTGTTGTCTCGGAGATATTATCGTGCCACGTCGCTTGCTCTAGGGCTTCTTTTCCAATGAAGCCGTCGAGTGTGACGCCCCAGCTCGCGCTCTAAATCAATATCTATAGAACGTGTGTAGGTTTTTGTACTTCGAAAAGTTGCTAAACAGAGTACGTTTGGCTACCGAAAAACACGAAATACTGAATATCATACGACGAAGTAGTCAGTCTTTGTGTAGATCTCACAGTTCTGTAAGATATAGAACAGAAATTTTCTTTTTATTTCCTAGGCAAATAAAAACCCATTCTAACTTCAACATTGCAACTGTACACAGCTTCTATATCGAACGCAATATTTCAGCGATTCACTGTAAAAATATATTGGATTTATGTCACTTCTCAACAATTACACAGTTGCGGAACCATTCCCAGCTGCCCGTAACAAAACAAACAGCCGGTTCGCAGTGCTCGAATCGGTAAAGTCCTTCGGTCGATAATTCTGCAATTTAATAACAGACTTCTGCAGTTTTCTCGGAGAGCACATTCATTTAGAACGAAAAAAAAAATTAGTCAACTGTCCCCATCGCCGGCTCAATCCTGTTGATTTATTATCTAGAACTTTTGGTTGTGGGCTTGGCCTATTCTGAAGCTGCGGAAGCAATTTCATCGAAATAGGTCGACGCGGCAAAATACGCCTTCGGCTAGAAGAGATCGAATTATTAACGAAGTAAATACGGTTTGTGTAAGCATCACTGATGTGAGTATGCGCATTCAAATTCTAGGTGTATTCATCGTTTCGGTGTCATATCGTAGATCGGTACGTGTTTTGTGGAGGCAACAGAAATTTTCTATCGCCCGGGAACAACCCACAGCCGCACGATACACTGAAGCCTAGCAAAAATATTAAATTACGAATTTACGTCGTAACAAGATTTGCGTATTTGGCCATGATATGTCTGACAAATTTGTGGCTATCTGGGAACTCGATTGGCGTCAGTTGGGATTTATGTACGAGCAAATCCCGTAAGCATACGAAAACGAAGCGGGTAAACGTGGTAAGAACCATCTTGGTGCAAGATACGGCAATATTTCCAAATGTTCTACCTCGACGTCACATCACCGGCTTGAGAGACAGCGGTGAACTTCTTCTCTGTCTTTCTACTCGCATTATGTTTGTATCAGCTGCCTTGCCACTTCAGCTTTGTTATCTGTGTTTTACGTAATATGCTTTCATTTAACACGGGAAGATTCCAGACGAGTCGACGTTTCATCCTAATGTGTGCTATCGCAATTGGTAAAAACTGTATGGTAAAAATCGTGTATATTTAATGACCGTGTTTCAAATGAGAGGGAACTATATGTCGCGTACGATATTCAAAAACCGAGCGGTATTCTTTGGATGGCCTGAAGGTTTCAATATCTTTTTTGAAACTATGTGAGTAAATCTTTCTGGGGTTATGATATGAAACAGGCCTGAGTGACCGACCGCTTTGGTTTTGTTTCTGGAGATAGGCAACCGCTGAAACACTATACGATTTAACATCTGAACATTATTAAAGGCCTATTTCCGTGATGCCTCGTATAGTGGACACATGACAATTCGACTTGCAAGTCATCTCTTGCAACAGCAGAAAGAGTTACGATTTAAACGACGGCAGGCTCAATCCTCCTTCTCTACGTATAACTAAACGGCATATTTCTTCTATAAAGTACGATTGCCACTAGAACATATGCGTAACGGGACTTATCTCAGATTGCTGATGCTGTTGCTGGGGCTCAGACAATATTAGTAGGACGCTCATGAGCGTCCAACCAGTCATGTAGACCTTACCTTTTTCAGGCGAATATGACTGGTCCCCCTCCCTCTTCCAATGCAAAACCGCTACCATGATGATAATAAATATAACCATGATGATAGTGGCTACGTTAAGAAGCTATCGTATGCAGTAGTTAACGCGAAGGTGTACGTTTGTTTCTAAAGTGATTTTACACACCTATAGTTACATCGCGAGCGCGATGGTTGCTTTTAGACAATAACAGGTCCTATACATAATCCGAAATTTTCTTCGATAATGCATCACAAATGATACCTATATTGTCCAATCGTTTTCGCCGTAATCGTATTTTCACCACAAACGGCACAGGCTCGCCGCACGTCGACTATTCGCCCACGACCCACGTCCGTAAGGGATCGAGTATAGCTGCTCTCAGCCACACCATTGAAGCGGAAACAGCTATTTTTTTTGTTTACGCTTATAGTACGATGTGGTACTCAGCCCTTAGCTCTCAGTCGGCATCCTACATTGCCCATTATACCGCTTCGCAATTCTCTAATCGAGATCCGAGGTGTCAGACATTGGCGACTGTTTATCTTTCTTACCTACAACTTTCTAATCGTTAAGCGGCTTTTGCTGCCATGCCATGCCAGTGGTACCATTTCGATTGACGATATTCTTGTTGCTGATACGTCTGCAATGACGTTTTGACGCCGAAGAACTAGCTGATAACGCCTTTACCTACAGACAGTACGCAGTTGGTGTAAGTACCTAGTAATAGTTGTAATATGGTGAAAGCGGGAACAGCTTTTCCTTCACGGCCGCAACTATAGCGGTGCCGGTAGCACCAAATGATGGCGGCCGGTTGCGGCCCTTGCGTGAGAAGGCTTCTTTCTAGCGTCATCGAATCGGCGGAACACCACTTCTGTGATCGTCGTTGTTATTGTACCAACGATGTGCTCTTCTACAGGGATTCGGATGTTTCTGCAATTGCCATTGTTAATGCGAGCGACTGGATGGCAGTGGGCCGCTAGCGGCTCCACCG
Source organism: Varroa jacobsoni (assembly GCF_002532875.2). NCBI lineage: Eukaryota > Metazoa > Arthropoda > Arachnida > Mesostigmata > Varroidae > Varroa > Varroa jacobsoni. The sequence goes on from NW_019214095.1 coordinate 122,389, forward strand.
ATCGAAGTAAGTGCTCAAGTGTTCGTTTACTTTCGCCTGTTCTGGCCTCTCTTGGTTCATCCCTTCATCTATCCGCAATAGACGCATTCAATTGCGTCGGGTTCGACGGCCGTGCGATTGCCGTGCGTTGAACCTGTGGCCCGGTCTTTTGTTGTAGTTTGCTATTGCTTAAGGGAAGTTGCTACCTTCCTTGCAGCAGAGCTTCCTTGCAGTAGCAGCAGCAGCAGTAGCAGCAGCAGCAGCAGCAGCAGCAGCAGCAGCAGTAGCAGCAGCAGCAGCAGCAGCAGTAGCAGCAGCAGCAGTAGCAGCAGCAGCAGCAGCAGTAGTAGCAGCAGCAGCAGCAGCAGGAATAACGAGATTGTGGAACACGTAAGCAAGATCGCATAACACACACACACACAAACATACAGCAGAGACTGCCAAGTTAGGTAGTACCGGAGCACCGAAGCTCTGAAGCGCCAATGCGAACTCTTCTACTCCGAGGAAGAGCAGAAACCGGGTTTGCGAACCTTAGTCGCTGGTTATTGTTGACTCAATGGAGACGATCCACGACGACGAACCGCCGCTTCTGGTAGGCCTTTTGGCTTACACAAACCCGCATGAAGTAAACGTATTGGCTTACTAAATGACGCACCGGTCTGAGAGGCGGGTAGCATGCCAGTGTCCATCGCGTCGACTCCCAATCGGCTTCGCTCCGTTTCGCCGACAGCCGTAAACTCTCATCACTTCGTCTGTTTTTTTTTTATATGCTTTTGCGTTCATTCATTTTCGGCGGCCCGTGCTTCGTAATGAGTTGCATGTAGCAATTTTCGCTATTGGGAGTGCACGGCTTTCTACGGGGATCACCCTTATATCTGTCAGTTATTGTCAAAGTTAGATGCTTCACTGTGTAACTGCTGTTTTACTCGCTTTTACTTTGCGTGGAATATTGCTGATGACAGAAATTACTGAAAAAGCGGAGCTTTCATATCGATGATGGACAATACGAGCGACAGTTCTCGTATAGTCGATTGCATACTGGTGAATCTTCCGAGGGGCAGAACACAGTGAGCAAGCTGCGTCTACACCTAAACAAAGTAGGCCGTGTCTGGGAAGCTATTGTTAACACCATTGTTCTAATTTTCAATTAGAACTAAGGAGATCCATAATCTCAAAATACGGGAATTTTCGACGTTTTTTTCGTATATTCCAACGAGGCAAAACCATTTCTTCTTTAATTTTGCTTCACGCAATTCAGTTTTCATCCAGATGAATAAAGCACGCCATAAAGTAGGTTGTCTTTAGCAGTCGAAACTTCAGTCTTCCCAAACCTAAGTCATACCTCATGAGCTTTCTTATAAGCCTAGCGCATGTTCTTTTGTGTTTTAAAACGAATTCTACTCAGTGTTACTTACGTTACCGCAATTGCGTTCTACATGCACGTCTTTAGGGGGTAGATAAGCACGTGTGAATCATTTGGCCGCCGTATTGTCGAACGGACGTTCCCACCACGTGGCTGTATGTTTACCTACTTGAGGATACAAAAACAATTATTGATAAATAATCGCCCTCCCGTCTCATTCATCGCAACAATATAACAAGCTTACTTAAGTATGGTGGTAACTGACTACACCTACGCGGGTCAATATCGAACCAATGGGCAACGTTTAGTCACAGCGGTAAGTACAGTGACAAGCTCAAGACGACGTGCAGTGATGACCTATAGTGACTCGAAGTTAACTCACTAGCGGTCTACGTAGCTATCGCGCGCATATTGATATCACCAAGCTTCTATGCAGAAATGCGTGCATTATCTATGCATATACAACGTAACGTACAGGTAAACTGAACGTGCCATGGTGCCACGAATCTGACGGGGTCATTTTAATTCGAAAATTGTTGTAATATGTAAAAACACATGAAAGACACATTTGTAAAGACGCAAATCCGTCAGCTTGATCATGAATCAAAAAAAACGAACCGTATTACGAGCGGTTAAATCTCCCTACAGTACTTAGCTAGTTGTACCGTTGCTGCTATAAGGCGGGGTCTGAAGTAGTGACGTAAAACACGAAAAACCTTTTCTTTTCGTTCTGAAGGGAAACTACCGTCCCACAAACCACATTTCGCCGTCTGCTGCTCTATCCGCCGCTTAGACCACACAGGGCAACATTTGGTCCGCCCTATAATATCTGTAAATATCAGCGATAATCAGCCTTCGGAGGTGCCAAACACATGCAACGTTCCTCTGGACAAGCGAGTTCGATAGTCTACCAGCCGTTTGCAATCATGTCAACTGTGCTCCTCTATAGTCACCATTTTTATTCGAAGCTTCTATTGATGAAACGTTTTGCTAAAGCGAAAAATTAATCATTGATAACACTCCCCGAACAAAACGCAGGTAGTAAGTAATAATGGCGCCAAATGGCGGCTCGGCAGACACGCTATAATAAGCGTCGATACTCTTCAATCATCAACTAGAATACTATTAGTAAATGAAGAGAGGTGTAGAAATTACCTTCTTGGAAACAGAAAACTAATTGAAGAGTGCAACGTTGCGGCTTGCGTGCATCTGTGTCTGTTTGTGCGCGTATTTTGCCAGAAGCAACAAACAAGTCCACTATATATACAGGAGTACATAGAGCGGCCTCAAACCTTCATTCCTGCCTCAACCAGCCTACCATGGCTGTTCTTAACACCATGTGTACCGTATATATCAGCCCAATCGTTTTATAGGTCACTGCACCTCGTGGCCTATCAAACGACTGGGCTGATTGTGGCCTCGTTATCCTAGTGATAAACTAAGCAAATTCATTTAACGATAATTAATTGCGATATTACAATTAAGGGGTCGATAAGTTCTAGTTCCGCTTCTCATACTCATTCAACTCAATTAAGCTGTTGCCGTGCCGCGCATCTTCTGTAACGTCGACGCTTCTCTGTGTAGCAGTCGATACGTAAATAAACGCATTAGAAAATCGCCTTCGAAAAAAAAAAAAAAAAAGAAAAAAAACAGCTAGTTTCCCTTGTGCAACTTCTATGGACAGTAGCAAGCGAAGAACGATATGTGCTAGAACAAAGGATTCCTCCCGCTGTTCCACGTGTCTTCTAATTTTGAATTTCTAGCTTTAAATATTCATTATAAACTGACTAATGAAACACGAAGTGTCCACTGAGCTTCAGTACTTGGATGTGGTTGTATTGATATATCTGTGTGTCCACGAGATTAGAACGCGTCCTTAAGGACCTTCGTGCATTATTAATAGCTGATTCTACCGTACATTAGAAAATTGTATAAAAATACTTTATTACTATTAACGGCAATGCTTCTTCTGTTCATTTCAGCCTAGTGGCTTTCGTCAGTCCCACCGAATCGTATCCCGTGGCACGGGTTTATCTAGGTAATTTTTTTGTAACGTCCTTCCAACTACTTCCCTGTTGACAGCGATCGTGATTTCTTTCCATGCATCTACCGTGACCCATACAGCTGTACGGTGAAATGCTGATACAAAAGACACAGGCTCATCTCATGCAAAACGCGCTAGATCTGTTTCACACAGCGTCAACCAACATGCTATCTATCCGACATTGGTAGCATCGCTTGTAATAGCTCCAATAAGCACCGCAAGAGCAAGCCGGTCGGCTGTTCTCTCCTTCTGTGTTCTCTGTTAAAGGCTTCTTCATTTTCAAAAGGCCGAGCTTTCCCCTTGTGTTGCAGGAGCGCCGATGTCGTTTGCGATCTGATCACTTATGTGGATCGTTGTGTGCCGATGTGTTTCTGTGTGAAGGGAACAGCGTCGGAAATTCGTCCGGTCACTAACCCCCCGACAATGCTCGGTCGTTGAACTATCCGCCGCTTGGCTAAAGTCAAACCCTTTGCCAAGGGATTGCTGGCGCAAGATTCTTTCCTGCCGAGCTGGTTGGTTCCTTTTACCGCACGAGTCGCTCTGCGGGCCTCAACGCGGACCTGCAGCAGAAAAACTGAAGCTATTTTTGGGGCCGAAGGAAAAGGAGGAAGAAGATTGGATCTGAGGGAAAACAACTAACATCAGCGTTTCACGGCTACTGTAGCTACCATAGTTTCACCGACGGCTGGTCAAAACAAGTTCTACTTGTTAGACACACAAACACGCTCACGGATTCTTTTCCGCTATTGCTAGAACCTGGAGCAGCGGTAAAAGCACATAGATGAAATGGAGGCAATCCTGCAACCGCAATAGTGCCGTCGCTGGCTTTCTTCGTCAATCGCATCGCAAATGTCGCCTAGAAAGCTGTGATGTTCGGACTTGTTACATTTGTATAACATCATCAGGACAATGAGCGTCAGAGTAGACCGGACGCAACCAGTAGTGAAGCCAGACGTAAGCAAAGAACAGCAAAACACAAGGTTTTTGTTGTTAATTAGTATTAGCTCGTCCTTCGGCAATATGCGCTAATCTAGCTAAGATAGAGAAAAAATTGAATAGCGGGCAACCTGCAGCAGGAAATTTCGGTGATAGGACCGCTGATAGTACTAGAGACCAGAACTGAAGACGTCAATTAAAGCCATTGAAGCCGGTGGAGAGAATTCAAAACCAGTCATATACAAACAAGCTGCAATATATCCGCCGTAATAAGAATACCATTCTCACATCGAGTCATCACTTACGTGATGATCTTTAGCTTTCGCGGAAAGTTTATTGCGTTTGCCGCTCTCCACAGGCCAGTCCTACATACCTTTACGGAAATACTACAAGGCAGCCTTCAGATGCGCTTGTTCTGTTGCCTCGGGAGAAAAATACAGACAAGGAGCTGATGGTCGAATCTATTGGAGCAATCACTATTTGCGCTTTATTGACACTCTCGGCAGGCGCTCGGGACGCCAAGCGCACCCGTAACTGTCTATTACAGACGGATGGCGTCTGTTACAGAATTATGAAACTGGAAGGCTGAAATGTTACGAGAACACAAGGGAGAACGCAGTCAAGGAGATAGTCACAAGATATGTGCGAACGTAATACTGGAATCGGCGGTTTACAGTTGATGTGAATTAAAAAAAAAAATCCTTCCTTTTTTTTCTTATCTCACTAATGTTGGCGCCTACGAAGCGGATAGCACCTACAAACAAGATCCGCTGTCCGAGAGACCCGATGACCCGGCACGTGCTATTGGGTAAAAATGTCTTTGTACATTACGTAGATGGTGACAGTATGACAAAAAAATTCTACAAAGATTGCTCTGAAAATGCTGGTCATTGTATGGCATATGCGTCCATTTGACGCTATTGACTTGATGCTTAAATTAGACGTAACAGGTAGCTATCGCGTGTCTATTTTCTGCCAGAGGCCGTAGAAGTCCTACTTGAGCTTAGCAGTGTCAAATGGACTCAAGATATTGATTTTGTTTGATGGAAGCTAAGCATGTAGTACCTGAATATTAACGCTAAATATTCAACAAAAAAATTGTTTTGAACACTGCTTCTTCCACTTCGTTTCTAGCGATCAGAAGAGGTCGAATTCTGACCGATTATGTTGTCAGTTAGTCGATATAGCTAGCAACGCTTATGGCACGGGGTTCCTGTTCGTATTGTACAAATCATTTACACTATGGCTGTATGGCATGTGAGAATGATCACTGAACGGAAGTATACTCCTTCCAGAGTATAATAAAATGTCGGTACTTGATATTTTTACTACATTAGTACAATTTATACCTATACTACCTGCTAGGTTAAAAATCAAAGAGTCAAGAACAACCGCAACGGTATCACTTGACATTCATCTATCTAAAAGGTCATGCATCTTGAGAGCAATTTTTGCTTTCTTCATATATATATATATAATTTGTGTGTATAAATTAAACATATGTGCGTCTACACGTCATGCCATGTTCTACTGCTGCTGTTTTAAGTTATATTGTTTCGATCAACACTATCCAGTATCAACATTTGTCCTATTACATTAAGAAGGCCTATTTGCTTTGGCAAGTCTTTCGTCACTTGGTTTCCAGCGCCACCCTTATCAACAACAGCAGCAGCATCAGAGGAACAAACGAATGCTCAAAGTCATGGCGCACTCGCGCCATGATCGCGTAACACGCCACCCCTTGATTACCTATTGATATTTAGCGGTACCTAACTGCTTTGACAATTCTGTTATGACGTCCACCCTAATGATAATGATTATACGGCTCACACAACGTCTGCACACAGCTACACGCGCGGATACGGACACACAATAGGGTTATAAGCGGCACGACGCCCTAGACAGGACGCTGCGGACCGCCTCTGTCTCCCAGTACATTTCTCATCGCGTCGAGCGGCAGCTGGATCCGACGGCGTCTGAACGCCGTTGTTGTCGTTGCCACGGCTGCCGCAGAGTTGCAACTGTGTCATCGTCCGGATTAACCCCGCCTCGCTTCGACACACGAGAAGGCTCTGGACACATTTAACTGCATTGCACTATACCAACGAAGTGACTAGTATTTTAAATACACTTGTAGTTGACTACAATAGTTGGTCACCCCCAGGCCACTAGCGCTGCCAGCACTGTCACCCTTTGTCGCATAGAACGAATATATTTTCTGCTTGAGGCATTTCTCTCAGCCAACAAAAACTTTGTTAAAACGGGGTCTCCTGTACCTCTCCTCTGTACATTGAGTGAGCTTATTGGCGCTTCACTAGAATTCGAAGGAGACCAAGAACCATTCTCGGGCACGGAAATGGATAAAGGGTACAGGCAGTATACCGATGTTAAGGCGAGTTGGCTGGTTCTTTCTGACCATTTCCATTCCCATAAATATAGGATTGAAACTAGAAAACTTTCGTAAGCTTCTGTATCTTCAACAAAAAAAAAAAAAAGACACAGAGGACGGAATGCATAAACCACTCACCTGTAAGCCCTTTTAGTTTAACCACGCTGAAACCCGCAGTACGTAATTGTGAATCTGTGAGTGTAAGGCCCTACCAAAAAAGGAAGGATCTGTCAACGAAGGCTTGCCCTGCTGCCATTGTTCGTCTGTTGAGTCTTTGCCACAGACACATAACTTTAGACATTTTTGTCAAAAACGCAACGCTCACGCCGATTAGAGCTGTCCCAGACCTTTTATCCCAGACCTTTCACTTACTGCTCGCTGTCGTCTAACTGACATACGGACTGTGGATGGCCGCTAAATCAGTGATATACCATGTGGAGGATGTGGTATCACGAGTATCTAACAATACACAAACTATATTCTGGCAACTACTTCACTAAGATAATCAAAGAACAGACAATAACGGCGAGGACAACAAACTCGATGACGATGATGATGATGAGGCGGTCTACACTGAGTCATCCCAATAACTCATAAGTAGACGGTAACTGAAGAGGGGCAGCTAGTACCTTAAACGAAGCTTTCTAAGAATACTGTCGTCATCGTCATTACTGTAATTGTTCTTGTTAAATTAGCCATAGCGATAGTGTAACAGCGCTGCGGCTACGCGGCCTGTGGCCTTTATTGTCCGTGTTGTTGCTGTTGTTGTTGTTGTCTCGTCCCAGATTCCCATATATCATCCGCGGGGGAAGCTTTTCCTAAAATATTGTCTTTCCCTTCCTCCTTTCTCCTGCGCTTTCCACATCCTGGCCTGAGTTACCGGGCCGCCATTTTATGTCCCAACTCCATCATCCTGTATGCGCAAATCGACTATCACTGACACCATAGATGCGCAAAACTCCGCTAATATATCCGAAATGAAAGAACGCTGCGGCGGGCCTGCTGATATTTCTCCTTCGTCGTCCGCTATTTCCGCCATTGCCACTACTTGTGTTATACACTATTACTACTGTTACTCGCGTTGCCGTTCCTGGTGTTTCGCTACTTTCAATAATATAATAGATGGATGGGCCAGACGACGACGGCGCGAAGCAGCTCTGCCAACAGCTGATCACATAGTCACAGTAACCCAGAAGTGGTGCGGACGTTGTTCCACTAGCGGAATAACAAGCGAAACGATGCAGTTCATCGACCGCGGGCTTTGACCGCTGACGCGCGGGATCAACCTTGTGCGCGCACAACCGTCTGGCGTCGTCCGCTGAGCTCATTGTAGACTCGTACTGCGTCGACGGTGACGCTCCGTCATTGCTACGTGTTGCAGGACCCAAAAACCACTTTTCGTTCTACTGTTATTGTACAGCGCCTTGTACAAGCATCGTATGCCGAGAACGACAATTAGAGAAAGACTGTTATTGTTACTAAGGCGTGTGCCACTCTTATTGGCGTAAAATGCGCTGGAACATGCGCTCCGCATGGGAAATATTTCCCACAGGAAGGAGGCTAACGTAGAAAGAGGAACCGAATGAGTAGCCCGTAATCGACAAGGAAAAAGGGGGAACTACGCATGAAATATGTGCGTTCTGTACAAGCGGCAAAGAGGATGTATAGAACATATATATATATATATATATATATATATATATATATATATATAAGAAAGTATAGATACATGTGTACGTACGTAAATAAACACACACACAAGTACACATACTTACAGATGCAAAAAAAATGCAGGAGCTCACAAGGGTGTTAGGAAAAGCTGATTGAATATGAGATGGGGGTACGATGCTGGGGTTTGTATAGCGTCAGAATGGTACTGTTTCAAAGGGGAGTTCGTAGAACTTTAGTCGAGGCCCTGCTGGCTGGCTGCCTGCCTGTCTGCCGGCTGGTGGTAAGCGGTTGACTGGGACCGCCAGTCAACTAAGTTAAGTGAGGATCTTGGTCAGACTAAAATTTAAAACCAGTGCTGCTTTACAACCAGCGTTCTACAGAAAGAGTACGCTACTTACGTAGCTGACACCATATTTGGGCCACTTGTTTACGAATCGTTGATATAATTCAGGTAAAAGTTTAGGTTGGAGTAAGGTAGAGGAGAATTTTAATCATAATAACGGAAATGAATGCTAAATTAGTTTAACACTACGTGAAACTTTAAATGAACTCTTAGTACTATGCTTCATTCCTGTGGTAACTATCAAGCAAGGGAAATTGGTAATGAATAAGAAATAAATCAAAAAGATGGTCCGCTGTAATAATCCCCTCTGTCTTGCAGCTACCCGCGAGGTAAAGGAGAAAACTTAGACATCTTCTGGGATACTGAAACCTAATAAGGCCACGTGGAGAAATTCGAGTTTTTCCATTTCATAGAAAATGAATCGCACCACCCATGCTGGCCATAGACAAAGAGGCCTGTTAAAATAACTTCACCGAGTTATTAAGTTAGATAGGCTTTAGCGAATACATATATACGCATGGATGCTGATAGGTAAAATCCTAAATCAAACTAATTTCCGTAGGTAGCTCATGTGTGCTTATGCGAACACTTATATCAGCAAAAGATTGTACAAGCTTTAGTTAACCCCTTGCCAAGTCAGTAGATAATGCTACTAACGTAATTCAAATTGGGAACACTTCTCCGACATCAGTTTATTGCTAACCTACCCATGTTTCTCTCTTGTGTTTTTTGAAACTTTCACTTCGTCACCTTTGCCGAAAAGTCGTTTCAGCCGCGACTACAGCTTCTATAACGTACATTAGTTTTGGGCAGGTCCACCCTTCCTACCCAAAGTATTCGGAGGCTCGCTGGGTGAATAAATTCTAATAGTATACATATAGTTAGTTGTTCCCTAGTCAATAAAGACTTCTTCGCGCTGTATAACTCTGGTTCGTTGATTTAGTTTCTCCAAACAGTTTATGTCCATTACGAAATAAACACGGACATGCGCATATAGGTTAAGACATTATGCCGTCCGTTTTACTGTCGTCGTGCGCTCCATCGCATCCACCTAACAGCTTCCCCTGCGCGAACTGCGGCTCGCCGTACTGTCTTCTCTGGCCTGTCCTGTCCCAATGCAACCCAGAAATGTCTCCTTTTTGCTTCCGTTGGGTCGACGAACCCTGCTCATCGTTGAATGGCCCCTCCTATTGTAGACTCCGTCAGCTGTATGGCTATTCGTTGTAAGCACGCTATTGCGTCCGCGTAATCGTCGCTGCCGCTATTACTGCAGTGGTGCACCACGAAGCTTCTTCCCTGCTCCCAACAAGCAGTGGTGTTTGTAGCTACGATTTTCCCGCTGCTAAAGGTAGTAGCTAGAGCAAAAGGCGGTCGGTCGTTCGCTCCTCCATCCGTTCGGTCAAGAAGACGGCCGAAAAATATCAGGCCGCACGAAAGAGATGTTACGAGCGTCGCAACGATGACGCAGCTCAGAGAGAAAAGAGCCGGACAGAGACGAGGCTAAAAGGACGAAAAGTTGTAAAAGAGGAAAAAGCCAACAGCGACGACGACGATGATGATGATGATGAAAAACGAGAAGGATACAGGAAAAACTGAAGTTTGACTACAATCAAACGGATAGAAGCCAATACAAGTTGCAGTGGCAGCTGTGGCGGTGATGCTAGCAGCATTTCAACAGCAGCAACACCAGCAGCGATAGCAGAAATAGTAAAAAACGGCCCATACACACACACGAGGAAACAAACGAACGAAAACAGGAACGGGCATCGCTCTAAACAAGTGTTGTCAGTAGCCATTTAGCGGGCACCTCCGTAGCAAGCGTCGATACGCCAGTAGTGAAGCCTATAATAGCGGTCTAACCTACGATATTTACCGCGAATCACAGAATTAAGAGACAAACGGAGCTCGATAGCTGCGCGCAACATAAAGAGTACCAGCGATGGACCGCCGCCGACGACCGCTGATAGTAAACAGAGGCTTCAAGAAGGTGAGAAAGAGCGAATAGCAGAGGGAACGGAGGAGTGCGATAGCAGCAGCAGCAACAGTAGAAAGCGGTGTAGCGTCATGAAGGAAGACGATAACAAGAGCAGAGATAGAGAAAACGAAAAACATGTAAAGTGAGCGAGCAGTAGTACTCCATGGTGGCAGAAATATAGAAACAACGCACCGTCTGCACGAAGCTTCTGAACCTTCTGGTGTCCGTGCCGCTTGGTTCTATGTGGACGCGACGACTCATTGTGGCCATGCAGTAACGATACTCCTAAGGTGCTAATTGTAGCGGTCGCCGATCGTGTCAACCCCGCAAGTCGCACTACCCCTGCTCCCTTTGTTGGGTCTCTTGTTGCCTTTCCAAGGGTAAGGGTGCCCATAGCTGTTGAACTGTGGCGACGTAAATGACAGCCGCGGCAAGAGAGCGGGTCGCAATGGTCAGGCCGCAAGCGAAAGTCGTTTGTGGTTCTGTTGTTGCTTAAACGATGAAGTGGCCGATGAGGACAACGACTCCGGAGCTGTGGGGCATCGCCGTGGCGTCTGTAATGATAGCAACAGAAGCAGCGACTTCGGAGCTAACAGTGCTTCGAGGGGTGAAGCGCAAGCCGGAAGCCAAAAAAATGTTTTCATCCGCCCGACAATATTTACATCGATTACGCTATTGGGGCAATTTTATGCTCATCATGGACGCGGCGTGATGGCAGCTGACGCCATTTAACCTTTGAAGTAAATGTACCTTAAGATTATGTTGTGACAACTGCGGTATATCGAGACTATTAATTGTTTGTGAATTCGTTCCGCCTCAACTATCTAGATGATTCTTAAGTTATAACTTCAAACTCGTCGACTGTGATTGACCTAATATTTGAAAGTTTTGGTTACTTAGAATATGAAAAATAGAAAATAAACAGATTTATGCACAATATGCTTAAACTGCATCAGGTATAGGCAGATAATAAGCTTGAATCTATAAATAATTAAGAGTTTTCAAAAAATCGAACGGTCATGAGGTGGTGGGCTAAGCAATCATTTTTAGCGTAAAATCAAATCTATTCGGCCGCGCAAGTTATACTATATACTCTATAATATATATATAATACTGTATATAATAAAAGATCCTTGTGATGGCGCATTGGTAACGAGTACACTTTCCGTAGACACGCTTTGTTTAGTGCTGAAAGAGAGGCTAGCTATGTAAAGTAATGCCTAAAACAGGTATTGGACGTAGAGGTCGAAACATTCATCTTGAAATCCCATCTACAGTGGCTCATTATTATGTGCAGACATTTACAGAAACACGGACGCTCTTCATAGTTATAGGTGCCACCTTTTTGTTTCCAAACCATGGACCAGTCACTCGTCCGTTCAACTTATTCAAGTGGCTTGATACTAAAAAATTACTAGTTTTCTTATTGCATACACTTTCCGAACCTTAAACAGTCTCTTCTGGATCTCTTCGAACACTATTCTCTATACACCTGTACCGCTGTTGCTATTTTTATTATTATTTTTGTTACTGCTATTATTGTAGATACGTCTAAGTTCAGCATTGGTCATCTGGCGCCGATCCTCGGTTAGTTTGCCAATTGATTTCCTCAACTTGTTTCTCTTGAACCTTGCGTTCGTCTTACTGCTACCGCTAATTCCGCTGGCCGCCGCTCCGACGGCCCACGCTGGCTCCAACAACAACAACTGTGTGGCGTAGCGTGGAACTGAAGCGTAAGTAAAGGAAAGAGGAAGCCATGATCCCTGGCATCATGATCAGTGACATACATTCGCCGCTAGGGGCCGCTGCCGGTTCTGCTACCACCGACATTCAGTTTAAATTAGTAGCAGTAGACGGAACAGAAACACAAAACTAACGACAACAGCTGCAATGGCAGCGATATGGTCCACAAAACAACAGAAGACACACAACAGGGAAAAGCGAACGCTTTGTAAAGCGTGCGGCGGCTGGCAGTAGATCCGTGCCACCCCCGAGCCGGGTGATGCGAAATCCTCATTTTCAACCAACAGTAGAAAGCTTCCGCAAACTATTGAATATTCAGTGCATTTCAATTATCTATAACCGTTTATCTGTTAGGTCCCTTCTAAACGGCTATCGAAAACTTAATGATTTGTCTCTATCGGCCTGGCGTCACATAATCGGGCACACTAAAATTCGCAGCGATTCAATCAGCAGTAGCTTGCACGGATATTTCCCGTTCGTCAAGTCAATTCGCTATATCCTCTTAGAACAATGGGTTCTAGCCCCGAACAGGGCCCCGAACTTTGGTCAGCGGACTCATCATTTAGCAACCGAAAATTGCTAAACTCGAACGAGTGCTTTATACTGTTGGGGTTTGCAGCCCCACTGCCAGCGGTACGCCCAGCAATACATAACTAATAATGGTTAGATTAAAGTAAAAAATATGACGAATATATCTATTCGTATATTTACAGACCGTTCTGAGAATATGGCTATGATAACTCGCACGGAAGAAGTAACGGTATAGTACCGATGGAGCCCGATTCCCGACTGAAAAATTCGCTCTTCCTCTGCGCGCGTGTTTCGAAGCAGCGCTATGTGTTAAGATGTCCGTCGAGAATTGTTTCTACGCTAGCACTCTTCCAATACACAATAACGCACGTAAAATGGTAGACAGTGCTTTATGGTACCGCTTTCAAGCAGGAACTAGAATTATATTCAGGGTGGTCGAGCTGAGAGCCTAGAAATCAGTAGTCCGGCACGCTAGCCGCTGTCCCAGTGCTAAAATGCATGTGATACCGGATAGTGTTTCCTTATCGTTTGCCTACCGTATATACGGCGGTATTCAGACCTCAAGCCAGTCCTGGATGTATTTCTACGTCAGCGTATATCTATAAGGGCAATCTTGACTTTGTATGTTATGGCTTCCCGATTATCGACTGGCGCGATGCCGTTGACTGCCATTGATAGTCGTTGTCGGAACCAGAACACAGTGACAACAGAAAATATGGAAAAACTTAGTTTCAGCACCTCGCAGTAATCGATGCCTTGTTGAGTGCAATCGGCCGTAGTCGTATTCATCTGCGTGGATGTCTACCGGTGTTGGGGTTCCTGAAACCTTTCCAACGCTGTTCATCCGCTTGTACGGGTCTCATTTATCACCTGAAATAGAACTGTCTAACATTGCGAGCTCTTAATTTGCTGCCGTAGCTAACAACGGCTTTTCTATTTGATTCCGGGTCTCGTATCTGCAATCACACCTCCGATAGGTTATTTGCAGTCTTCGAGCGAACTGCATGAACTGATAAAACGAACCTCTTGCATTATACCTATGCAAACCGAACACTGTGATCCTATGAGTCTTCCTCGAGGAGTTTCATATATTACGGAAGAAATTATTAAACGTGTTTTCATTTGAACAAGCTATACATTACACATTTTAAAGTTTTCTAGCCGTATTTTGGCGACGATAGTCGTTACGTTTTGTCACGAAATCGTTTAAGGCATCAGCACTTTTAGACGCGACTCGTGAACTCATAAATTCAGTAATCGTTCGGGTGAGGTTTAGGTTGAAGCTGTGTCTAAACCCGTTCGAAATTAAGCCTAACGATAGAAAATCTAAACCCCCGGCGACTTATAGCCCTACAGTACCGAACTTTACATTTCACAGCAATGTCTGGTCTGCATTTAAACTCGTTTAAAAAAAATCATTATTAATTGACCTCCTGGGCAATCTTTGAGCATATCATTTCTACTATTACATTAAGAAAATCATCTAACATTTAAATCGTGACTAACAAAATAGACAGCTTTCATCGTGAAGGAGAAAAAAAAAATAGATCCAACCGCCAGAACCGTTACAGCAGGGATAAGAAGATTTCTAGGACGCCCTGCTGCATGAGGTTATTCAACGGTTATCGAAAAAAACCAAGCGAGATTTACTACTGTCCCTGCTTCTAGAAAAGACTAGGCGATTCATAAACATTATTAGAGTACATACAATGTATTAGTAAATTGAATCAATGAACGTTCATGCTTCGAATAAACTTCGTCGTCCTCAATGCCTTCAAATATGGAACGTTATAACAAGACTCTCTGTAGGGTTCTAAATTATATCATGGATACATGCGAATTAGCTAACTAAGGACTCAGCCAACTACTATTAATAGACTTATTAGCATTACAAAAAGCCATTTGATTGCTATTGCTCAAATTGCGTAATTGGGAAAAAAGTCAATGGTCTTAAAGGAGCTTCATGAGGTGACAAGTTGTCTGTACATAGGCGACAGACCAGACTGGTTATGTATCGAAGCCTTTGTTGACCTATTTTATACATCTATGCTCAACTGATGTTAACGGTCGATGCGATATACGATACAGTTATCGGCAGCGTAAAAGGAACAGGACGCTATAACGTGAGGACACAATGAAACATAAATACGTATTCGACTTCATCCCGTATTTGTCGTACTGACGAAAACGGGGCGGGAATCGCTAACACAAGTCGTTACATTACAAGCCTTAGGCTGTAATCAGCTTTGTGCTTGTAGCTCGTCTGCCCGCTAGACATTTCTACCTGTGGCAGGAACTCTTTAGTAGTAAACAGGCTATTCTATTCGTAACAGCATAACAACATTGTGTGAGTTGCTTCTAATTTTTCGAAGAAATTACGATGTGCCACTGTAGATCGTAATCACCCCCGTAACGTAAACGTAACAACATTCGTATGGGCGGATTGAGAAAAAACGCATTGACACTTGTATATAAACAATGTGTGTCAGTATCTCTCTTTGGTAGAATTTACGCATTCGTTTCATGGGGCTTATCTGTTACACAAACCCCGGACATGTTCGATGAAACTAGCATCGATATACACATTGAGTCTACCAAACAAACGTACACACGATAGCTAGGTAATGTACCTGAGAACGATTATGAGGAATAGGTGTGTACGTTATTAATAGAAAGTGCAAACTTTAATAAAAAAAAAAGCCATGATAAACATAAATTCGTCGTTTAAGTCAGGGGACCAATCTACCAATTTCTTTCTGCTAGACGCCTCCCGAGTCAAGAACGTGCGCAATAGGTCAACATTTACTTGCAATGATTGTAAGCCCATCAATGTTGCGTGTGTGTAGAGTCGTCAGTAACGTTATTTAACGCAGCGCCACTGTCCCGGAACGCAATGTATTTGCGTGACCCAATGCCAATCAAGAATGTTGCACCGATGTTTTTAAGTTCGCTATCTAGCTTACGCTATAATCACGTAGTTAGTTGTTTAAGTTACTTTTCTTACTTAGACTACTTACCGTTTTGATATTGTTGCCTTCAGCGACAGACGTATGCCTAGCTATGATCGTGGTTGTAATCTTAAGTAATCTTAAGTGTCCATATATCTTAAGTAAACCATCTTGAAAATTAGCCTTCACGTGTTTTCACTTCAGAGAGTTAGTGGAGAGTAAAAGCTTGTCACTCGCGTAACGATAAGGTTGACGCCTGAAAAGGCTTCGGATGGACATGCTGCACCCCGCGTGTGCTCTAGCATGCAGATAAAATATGATCTTATTGATTAATTCAATTGAGGTCTATACATTCGGCTAGCCATGGACGGCCATCTTTTTCTCTGCTCAAACACCCTATCCTTCTACATATATATATATAGTAATAAGTGTGCAGGTGTGTTATATTCATTTTTGCTGAGTTCACTGACTGTTTTTACTATCCTTCCAGCTTAGTGCTCCCCTCTTCCTCAAGCGGCATTGGCTTTGTTTTTACTTTTACATTCGTTGCGTATTTAAGTGCTCGTTGTTATAGCGTCGCATATGCCGTCTTCTATTCGGTTTTGCTGTATGCGCCGAAGGGATCGACGCCCCCTAAACGGCCCTGGGGTTTGATGCAGTCAACGCAACGCTTGCTTCTTCTGCTTCTTGTTTCCTGCCATAACCGCTGGAGTCCATGCTCTTCGTTAAGGACGCCCACAACATACTGACAGTCGGTAAGCGAAGCTCTCAGGTGAGCTGAAACTCATAACAATAGGTAGATCTCGCGAGCTTTCATGCCAGCCTTGCTGTTTCAACTGTTGTTGTTGTCGTTCTGAAGGTTCAAAGTACCCCTTCGCTTTACTTCATTCCCCACCTATCCAACTGAAGTGTGTAGTAAAACTGCGGTTTCACCCTATCAATGTTTCGCTTTCCTCGTCTGTCTAGAGTTTAGATCTTTCCACACGTTCCTATTGCATCGTATAGCTAGCAAAATCGCAGGTATACTGACGGAACCGAATCGCTGTTGTTGTCTCGTTGGTTAGCTACAGAAAGCTACTTACTGCTAATGCTGTTGTTGCTGCCGCTGCAGCAGGAGGGGTTCCGTAATGTAGCTGGTTGCAGTGCTTATACCGCCACCGTGCTGAGGATGGCGTGTTCTAGAAATGACTACAAGGGTCCGCCGTCAACGATTTCACCGATCTGGAAACGCGATTCACGAGAGTTTAACGTCCTCGCGATACGCGCGAAGACCGCATCCGATGTTGACGCTGTTGTTCACGCTGGGCTTCTGTTCGCCTGTTGGGCTCCGCAGCCACGTAGCGATGGCAGATGTCTTCCATTTACTATTATCGTTGATATAGCGAGTAGTTGAGTGGGTTCTGTTGGGTGGATTTTCTGCATTGTGACTGATTCTACGTGAGTGTGCGTTGTGTCCGCGTGTATGTCCATGTCAGTGACGTCTTTCGCCGGTACTGGCTAGAAGCTGCGGTTCGTCTTTATCGCCGACAACGGCCCGTCTCATAGGCCGTCTCGAGTCAGTCCTTCATCAAGCATCTGTCATTTTTTCTCTGCGTCTACCGTCGTTGTTACTGCTGCTGCTGCTGCTGCTGCTGCTGTTAGAACTAGGGTCATCGATGTCATCGTCATGGCTATCAAATGCTCTTGTGTCAACTGGTCGCTTTGATCAATGAAATGGTGTTGGATTTTTGTGATGATTGTTATCGCGGATGGTATAGCAAGTTGAGCCTCAAGTTCGAAGCTTAGTAAATCTAATAAAAAGCACGACCCTGTGATTGTAGTAGACTGTAGTAGGACGCAATGTACAATGCAATACGTCACAATGGCACCGATAAGCATTTGTAAGAAAAAAAAAAATAGATACATAAATGTAATGATGAAACATCTGTTGAAACCTAATGAAGAGGACGTTTTTCTTCAAATAAAAATCACTGCTTCGACAAGTGAAAGTTCGACTCCGTTCCACATAATCGTATAGTATTTCACTGAACAATCATTATACTAGGACCCACAGTGCACGTACGCAGGTGGCATAGCGTAACTTTTACGTTATAGAACTACTGAAGTATATTTAGGTATGTTCTCTCAAGGAAATCCGCTTATGGAGAGTTCAGTCTCTATTAGTAGACATCTATAATACGAGCCCTGCCAATCCAACAGCGAGAATACTCGATGAGTCCTTACGTAGTATTCCGTTTAACTCAAGGGCTCACATGTTTCTTTTTGTTTCATTTACTGAATTAATCTTCTGAGTTGAGCTTTTATTTAATTTTTTATCAGATTTTCTTTTCGACTAGAATATGATCAATAAAATTTTCTATAATAAGCAGAAAATGCGACGCGTCACAGTGATGCTACCATTTACACCATTCATATATCTACCAAATTCAAATAATAAAAAAAGCACAAACATTATCTTACTTATCTCGTACGGATTAAGAAAGCAGTTGCTACAGATGTAACATAAATGTTGCGTTGTAAAACTGGTTTCCTACTGATCGGCGTCATCAGCTCAGCATCTTCCTAAAGCTGGCGCATCCCTGGCCATCGAACTGGTACTTCATCTAAAGCCATTATAATGCAATCCGTCATGTTGCTGATCCGTCTGGAATAAGCTGTTGTTGTATCGGACGATCAGACCTTTTGACGTCGTAATCCATTCAGCTAAAATCAGGTTCGAACAATGTGTATTATACGAGACGAATGTTCATATGATACTTTCTATAATTGATTAAATCAATAATATCAGGACGCGCAGGAGTATCTGGTAGCGTTTACGTTAACCTGAGGAAATTATCACAAATATTGTGTAAATCAATCGCAATACAATCGTATAACTGTGCGTGTCAGACTGACGCGTCCGCTGGACGTGGTAACTTAAGCTGCACCTAAAAAGTCTCCTTGGGTATACTACACTACGGAACCACGTACCACAAACCTTTATATCTCTGTGGCTTACAAAGGCCGCAAATTTCTACGCAGTTCGTCGTACGCTGCTGCTAGCTTAAATGTGTGTCTCTAGGCCGCCTTGCTAGCGACGCAGGCCGGGTGCATAAATTCAGCGAGGAAACTACCAATGAACCCTAGGCTACCAATAAACCTCGACCCATTTTTTTTTTTTAATGAAATCTAGATAAAACGCTGTCGTAGTTCGGACCCAACAACAGCTCGCCAAACATCTAATAGCTCTATCCAGAGACATCAACGTCGAGCTATGAACCACAGAACAATGCCACCGGAAACGGCTCGGCTGGTAAGATTCGGGGTGGGAGGAGTCGTAAGAAGAGCAGCATTAACGTGAACGGCCGCTGCTCCAGTCTACTCACCGCCGTCTGCCATATTTGGAGATTCTGTCGATGCCATCGATCTGTTTCATGTGCTGCTGCCACTCATACAGCTCGATGAGCGTTTCGGGTTGGTCTTCTTGATCATTGTAAGGTCTTCCGTCATCAGAAGTAGATCGCAGGAGAAGGTCCGGCTTAGCCCGTTTCTCGACGCCTAAAAACAGGCGGAAAAGCGGCCAGATGGCCAGCAAAACCATTTAGACCAATTTCCATTACGAAAAGTGATTCTCTCGCAGATCTTATTAGCATAGGGCAAGTTGGCTTGCACGCTAGATAAGTCTGGATGAATGTTCACTGTTTAATGCTGGCCCAAAGCAGTTTTACGCCATGACAGTACGTGCAGCTTTCGCTCAATGGTGCTCCCGCGCCTGCGCCTGCGCCTGCGCCTGCGCCTGCGCCTGCGCTTCTATCCTATCCTACATATTTCCGTGTGTGAACGGTCAATCAATATATAACTTACGGCTATTTTATCGATACGAACGTGATTATAATGAAACTAGCAGGCCATATGGTACAAAGGTAAGTGTTGTTGTTGGTGCTACAACACCCTACTGCTGCTGGAGGAGTATTACGAGAAAAACAAAGACGCCATTCAAAACAACTGTGTCTATGAATGTCGTCAGTCACTAAGCAATCTGCTTATTTTACAGAGAGAAAAGACCGCTTTGTTCTCCACTTGTAGGTATCCTTCGTGCGCGATTCCCCTTTAGCGTCAATAATTAACTTCACGCAGTCTGTGTTTTTCTACGAGTTACTAACAATGGCCGAATTGAGTGTTTCGTTATTGCACAGTTGATGATACTACGACGCGTGTTGCCGTTGTTGTTAAGTTAAAAGTTTTTCGACGGGTTGATTAAGAATACCGGGAGATCTCAACATGTGTTGCTGGTCTTTGGCGGACTCGTAACCTCATTATACAATTTCTCTCGTAGGCGGCGTAGGGCAAACTGAATTCTCCATATCCGTTATGAGCGCTCGATATACTGCGTTCGAGATTACTGTAAACCCATGTTAGACACGACTGAACGGCTATTTGTTTTTCCCGAGAATTCGATCCGATTAACTTCTATCAGGCCAATTGGTTTCCACGGCGTACGTTATACAGCAAATAATGATCTGTCAGACGTTCGATACCTGGTACGTATCTAGGTACGTCGACAATTATAGTGTTCAATATCATTTTTACCGGCAGCAAAAAAAAAAAACAGTAACTGAAATGAAATCAACAACGGCCAGTGACATTATGATGAATAGTAAATAAATATACAATCAATAACCGTTTGCGTACATTAACGTTGAGTGAGGTTGACGCGGATAGCACCTTTTACTCGTTGTTTTCTCCTATCTAATTTTCCGTCTCGTTTCTGTTACCACTTGCTCCTGCCACATTTATATATACACTGACTTCTTGCATCTGCACAATGTCCATGTTGTTTTTTTTATGACAGGTGTTTGTACTTCTAGTTCGGCCCTCATTATCAGCTGACGCACCAGATACGTACTGTAGTTATTCTGTTGTAATAACTTACGTTATACACATCAAGCTATCATTCCCACACAATATATTTGCATCGGCGACGTTATCGCCATCTGCTGCAAAAATGGCCAACCATTGCTTAGCCAGTTATATTGTCTATACACGTGTCGTTTCGTTGAAGTCTTGCGCAGCGTCGGTCCTGCCATATTTTAGTTCGAGGTTAGTTTTTCCAAATAGCTACTACCTATCTGTTCGTCGAACCGTTGGTCGGAGAGGCGATCGGCGGAGATCTATTTTGTTAATGATTGTTGTTTCCTTTCTACCGCTCGACCACGGCTCGTAGACTAGTCGTCTATGATAATTGACTTTGCATCGTTCCATGTATGTTCTCACCATTCTCTAGTGAAAAAAGTACCCGCGAATGGGGCCAGATCGAGATCACAGGTGGCTAAAGACGAAAATGCTTACCTATACTTGTTTGACCGTTTACTATTTTCTATAATTTGCCGCCCTAATAGTCTCCGTACTTTTACTTGCGGGTGCACCTTCACAGCATGTATTATATACTTTTTTTTATGACGACAGCGTGAACTCGGAAGCTTTCACTGCATTTAATACTAATAGTAGTAATATAGAGCTGGCGACAACACTTTCAAAAGCACTGCTGTCAACCGTACCAACCTGAGGCCCCCTTTTTGTTGTGTAGCTGCGTGGTTACGATTTGAAGGTCAAGCATCTCTTCTACATAAACTCCTCCATGAACGTGTCTACCGTTAGGGTAGAACCGATTCGATTTCTTTACGTATAGCTCCGCCGGTAGCAGACAACCAATCTGGCCGCGTATCGTTGAAATGAGTATGCGCTAGCTATATCCAGTTACGCTTGTTATAATCATCACTACGCATACTTTCGACTGGAAACCTCTTTTCTGCTGCCGAAACTTCTGTCGCCATCTGTAGTTACACACAAAAACAACCTCTTTTGCTGTCCCTCTCTTTCTATGTCTCCCCTGTGTGTGCGTGTCTGTGAAAAAAAAACACTGGCACTCTCATAATCTGCAGTGTTCTGGTCGGTCGGTCGGTCAGTCGCTCGCTCGCT
This sequence comes from Varroa jacobsoni, assembly GCF_002532875.2. Classification (NCBI taxonomy): domain Eukaryota; kingdom Metazoa; phylum Arthropoda; class Arachnida; order Mesostigmata; family Varroidae; genus Varroa; species Varroa jacobsoni. Next base: position 144,269 of record NW_019214095.1, read on the forward strand.
CACTCGTGATGATCACTGTTGTTACCCTTTGTCTCCCTCAGGTACGACGACTGCAGTTAAAAGGCTGAACGGCGGCTGACCAGATGTGCGATCGGAAGAGTCTAATCTTTTTCGTCCGAGACGTGGTGGATACGCCGCAGAGATGCAGTGTTCGCCCATTTGCAGTGGAAAACACAGTTGGCTACCGTTACAGCGAATAGTGATGAAGGGGCGCCAAGGGTTGCAGCGGCGTCGTGTCACCAGATAAACACTGGATGATGAAATTTTCAATTCGACCGAGAGATCGAGCAATCTGAACGCAGCGAACGTTGACGTAAATTGACGACGTTAGTTAGCTTTCAAGAGTTAGGCGCTTGCAGCAGCGACTCGGCCGAGATAGCCGCAATAACACGACGACAATAACAGCAGCAGTCACAATCGAGGTTTATAAGACTAACTGGGGAGGGGGGTGACAACAAACAACGACCTGATTACGTGTGATGATCAACAGTGACCTGTCCGGCTAGACCAACGACACATTTAGTTTACCCGTTCTTGGCACGCAGCGGCGATTCACCCGCTATTGACGTTTATGCTGGACGGTCCCAGGAGACCCAACCTTTTTTCAAGGAGAACAGACGTTCGGTGACGGCGTCCGAGCCATGCCACCCACGTTTTCGTTGATCCTTGATCAGATCTTGCTCCGATTGTTATCTGCGTCCGAGTTGTCATCAGCGTCACATGCCTGGTATTACTTAATGGAATGGTGACGGCAATGAAGGCGTCCTATGGTCAACGTGAATGGTTTCAAATGATTCTTGCTGTATTCTGCACTTCGTGCGCAGCGGCTTTCTCGTTGTCGGGGTGGAACCAATGGTTGGAAGACAGTTGGCGGAGAAATTCACACGAGATAAAAGAAGTGTAGGAACAGCTAAAGAAAGAGACTCAAGACCTACATAGAATAGCTGGTTTCTGTGATTCACTGTCACCAAAAACAGAGCCGATTGGCGTCGTCATCGGTTGAACACTGCAATAGTAGGATCTGTAGAGTTACACCCGCGTCTATCAAATTTGGTGGAAGCAAAAGCAACAATTTAATGGGCTCACCGTGACTGATGACCCCGGGGTGAACTGTTGCGTTACTGATTCAGACGAAAAGTCTACGTAGAGTGCTGTGGTTAAGTTCCGAGGGTGTGGCGATGGTTGGCGCAGTATAGGTTCAGAAGGTTGCCAAAAGGTGGAAATCTGATTCAGATGAAAGGATTTTCGTAGTTATTTGTTGTAGTTAAACGAAATTCATTCTGAGGCAAACTTGTAATTTCCTATAATAGAAACTATTGCTTTATACCCATTTGTCAATGGTAATGCCATTATTCAGATTTTCTTCAATTTTTCTTCGACTGGACAAAATATCAATGATTCTTAAATTTCCGATAGAAATATCGGTTCCGTAATTCTTCGTTAGACAGTCAGTTAGTACTTCTAATGAGTATTATATTAGTGACAAAAAATTTCATATATAACTTGAAGTCCAGTTACCGATAAAATTTTATGGTTTAAGGTATGATCAGTTTTTAGGCATGTTTAACCCATATGTAAGAATGGCTTAATTTTAGTAGACCGCTCTTTGCGGTAATTTACTATATCCATCACTGCCCTCGCTGCAGGCAACAATTGTTAATGTTCTTACTGTGATGAGAATGTATCAATGGCAACATGACCTTGAGGTAGTGTTCATCTTCTTTATGTGACCTTACTCCATCGCCTCCTACCTTTCCCGATAAAACGGCCGATAGCGTTTTCTGTGAGACTTTCTCTCTTGTTGGTACCCAGTAACCGAGTGCGCGGTGCGAGTGTTCGCCCGCTATCGGCTCCATCGGTCCGGTCGTTGACGTCAAATTGGCAGCACTCCGACGTCGGAAGAAGACACCCAAACTGTTACTGTTTGTGTTGCTCGAACTTACGCGCGATAACAAAGGGCAGCAGACCCACAGAAGACACAGATTCAATGGATCGACGTTGTCATAGAAGCACTTAGGAGGCGCCACTTACCAGGTGATGAGTAAATGATGACGCAGCCGGGACGCGGTCAATGACCGATAGTTGACTGGATACCGTTATGCCGAGCGGTTGGTGTGCCATCATCGTCGGTGCCACTATTGCAGCCGCGCGACACCGAGCCCAGGATAGAGGCACTGATATAAAGTCGCGTCTGTCCAGCGTTCGCCTTCAGCCGGCCTCAAGTATTGGTTGTTAGAAGGTGGTCGGATGGTCAGCTCAAGCTTGACGTCCATGTAGATATAGGCACATACAGCCTCTACATGTTGTGTGTAATACACAACCATTCTGCTGAGTGCTTGAAGTCATAGCAATCACGAGCACTCATGGTGTTCCACCATCGCGAGCGCTAACATTGCCCAAAGAGCTGCTGGTGTCATGGTGGTTTTACTAAGTAAGCCGCTACCACCGTTCGCGATCATCCACGGTCATCCCCGAACTTCACTTACGGAGGTCTGTGTTTCCAAAGACGGGTCGTTGCCTTGCTCGTCGCCGATGTTGCCGCCGCCATTGCCATTGAAAACGGCAGAAATGGCGACTGTCGGTGGTTCCGTCGGCGCCATGATGCGTGTGCCTGTGTGTGCGCAAGTTTGCAATCGTTCAAGTATGTTTCTGTGTATACGTGCAGGTGTATAAAAAAGGCGGCCTCATCGACAGGCGATAGAAGTCGCAGTGGCGCCAAAAGATCCGACGTCGTTTGAGGAAGCCATTGCGGAAAGTAGTTGCCGTAGCATCTGGAAGAGAGGGAAGTTGTCTCACAGTTACAGGAAATGATGCTGGTAAGAAGAAGAAAGAGGTTACAAAAGCTCACATTGAAGTTTGAGTCAGCTATTGGGAAAAAGCTTTTGAAGAACTAGCGAGACAGAGAAGATCAACGAAATGGAATAAAACTGAGTAGATGAAGTGGATAATGAAGCCTGATGGGCGTCGGAAGCAGATACCATTAAGTAGCAGAGAATCCTGAAGAAACCTTATCCGTTTGAAGAGATTTTCAAAATGCTCTTCATGCTTCTATAGCGCGCTCTTCGTTGAAGAAGGTTGCTTCCAGAATTTTCTGCTTGCCTTGCCAAACTACTCAACGTACGTAACGTCAGCTGCCACAGCTTAGCGTTGTCAGCTAGGCTATGAAGATGGCAAAATCGTAAGCTGTTCTGCCTTTCGTAAAATCCAACAAAGCTCTAAAATGTAGAAGAGATAGCGAACCAACGCTGACATTTCCTCTAACTTCTGCAGCACCGACAATGACGAGAACGAAGTCAACTGCAACAGAGAGATCCGCCATAAACGATTGTGGAATGAACGGTACGATTATACTCTACCGATGACGAAAGTACAGTGGAACAAGGAAAAGTCCTATGCAAAGCCATGCCTACAGCTGATTCTCCAGGCGTCGCTGGGAAGAAGCGTTCGGAAGTTTTTTTTTAACCTTTCTCTCTTTACTTTTCACTCTCCGCTTTTGTCTTACCAGAAATCGGCGGCAGTAGCAGAGCAACAGTCGCTGCTGACGGCAGGTAAGGCGATGCAAAGCGTCAGTTTCTGCCCTCTGGATTCGTCAACTGCTAGAGGTAAACGTCCTCGCGTTCCTTCCTCCAGGAAGTAGGACGAAAGAAAGCAAAAGCTTTTCATATTTCATTCTTTCTATCCGAATGGCCGCGACAGCAGCCGAAAAAAGGAAGATGACTCACGCTCTTTCCCTTCGGCAATTGCACTGCTACCCGTCTACGCACGAGTTGAAGGAACGGACCTACGGCAGCTGCTAGCAGCGGCAGCGGCAGACACAGTAGCCAGAGTAACGTTGCATCGAATAGCCATTGCGATGATAGTGGTGGCCAGAAGAGCGGTGGAAATAACGATCTAGCTAACGGTCAGCGCACTGGACGTTTGACGACGATATGCGTTGTAGCATTGTAGTAACTGCATTAGGCTTCGGATGGAGGTTTACTTTGTTTGCGTTGCTTCTGAGGCAGCTTTCGGTCCGACAGAAGCACCAGCAGAAGCAACTGCAATATTTGCAGAAAAAAAAAATTGATGCTTTTTCTACAAGTGCCACATGGGGCGCTTGACATCGGCGGTAGTATCTTCGGAAGACAGACATACAACAGCAGCAGCAGCAGCAGCAGCAGTTAGGAATTTCTAACTTATTATTATTATTGTTGTTGTTGACTGAAGCAATGTTGTTTTGTGGTGGAAGACAAGTTTCGTAAAGTTTTTTTTATGATTATACGAAAGATGTACGGGTACTTTATGTTCGTAGCGAATTCAAACAGAAATAATAGGTTTGTCGCTTTTGTTATATTGTGGGGTTTTCAAATTTGGCCAAGCTAAACGAGCTACGTCGATTCGCTATGCTTGATCCAGAATAAAACAGTGAACTTATCATTGCAGAATCTGAACGAAAAATAGCTGGGATCCGATATGTTTATGTGCTCAAAAGTCCTATCGACGTTTTACCTGGAAAAAATCGCTTATGTTATTATCAGTTTTTGAAAAATTCTACTAGGCAAACGGCACACTGCCCAATAGAGTTCAGAGCTAGAGTTGAAAACTTGATCAAAATGCTTGGCTGGTCATATATCTCTGTGTGGATAGTTAGGTAATAAATGCTTTTCAACAAAAAAAATTATGCAGATTGTTAGATTACCCTGAATGCGAATTACACGCGATGATCCAACAATAGCTGTCCTTATGTAGATTAAATGTACAGGCTAAAATTTATGTCGAAGTTTTGTAACGTCGAGCACTCAGCTGATTTTATCTATACCAATAAAACTACAGTTCTAAGTTATTTTCCAGAATCTTAGCAAGCTCGTCTCCGATTCATATTTGCTCTGCGTCTGGTCCTGTGTTGTTTGAATATTATTTTGAGGTCACATCATAGGCCGAGGTTTACTTCACACGACAGTTGAGAAAAACCGCTCCCGCAAGATTACACTGCCGCCCTCCAAAGCTCTTGTGATATAGAAGGAACTATATATAAATAAATAAATAAACGTAAAAAAATATTTAAGAAAAGAATATAAAAAAGGGTTTATTCGTTATCGAGAAACTGGATATTAGAAAAGTCCGTATCTTTGGTTTCTGTCTAAGGTCAGAAGCAGGGACCGAAACTTTGGCTTCATTTTATTATTCAATTTGTTTGTTTTTCGTAATCATTTTAAATTAAATTTTTTTTAAATTAAACTAGTCTGATCCCCAATAAGTTTTACTGGGCAGTGTGGGGTGGGCTTTTATATGTATGTATGTATGTAACTCTGGCAAGTGCAATAGCTGCTTTTTTTTTTTGTTAGAAAATCGAACGAGTAGTAATAGTGCACTGTTGTAATGTGTTTCAATACGACTTGATAACACTGAAGTCGAATCCCTGTACAATTAATTAGTAATGATGCTAATCCGTGGTCCAGATTACACCGTATGTGATGCATTTATTGACGATTTGTTTTATCTTCCCCAATTTCCCCAAACAACGGCCCATGTGGTAAAATCAACAGGAAAACACGAAATCTTATAAATACATACGTGTATATATATATATATCCCAACTTAAAGTAAAATTCATTCGAACAAAATGAACATCATGGCCTTGAGTAGCGAGGAAAGAGCTTCTCGAAGCTTTCCCATCTCGGTAGAATGGCGAATTATGATAACTAAACGAGCTCTAAGTAAAAACTATCATTACTTCCTTATGTAGTGGCTTCTGTGATTTTCTTTTCTTTTTTGAATTGAGAAGAAAACGTAGCTCTTGAAGTTGTCCAGTTTTAGTAAAAGATTACACAGTTTATTCGAAAAATTTGCTTTTCTACTACTTGACAAACAACGATGCTTGGCGATCTTTGATAGGAGCATTTTTTGGAAGAAAAAAATGCATATTGCGTAAATCTTCCTATTTGTGCTAAAATGCTGATGATTTAACACTTGCTGTTAACATTAATGTTTTTTCATCAGAAAAAAAACTGCAGCTTTGTTCGTATACTATCTTGACATCTCCTTTTGTAAAAAGATAAAAGGACGGTGATAATAATAATAACAAAAAGATATTGCACACATTTGTCAATTTTTAATGCAACATTTTATATTTTAAACTATCGACTTTTCTGAATAACTGTTTTCGTTGAAAGAATCCCCATATGTTAGAAGGACTTGCACAATTTCGAAAATAACTTGTCAAATAGTGTCCAATAAATAGGGGGTCTAAAATAGACTTTTGATCGTAGACAGAATATCCGACCAAGGGCTAGCTAGCTAGCTAGCTAGCTAGTTATCGGAACAGGCCGCTTATAAATCAAAACACGCTAAATTAACAACTAACGGTGTGTCATTGCCTTTTATTGTCTTATTTTTATTTACAAATCTCATTAGTTCATCTTCTATTCAGTAACATTTTCTCAATGAATCATCATCAAAACGAGAGTTATCATTTGTCTGTGGACTGTTCTTTGCAGTTGTTGGCTCGCCGTTCACTCTCGATACCCCGCTAGTCTGATTATACGTCGGATATTGTTTTCAATTTCGAGCATCTGACATGTCCTCCACAATTTTGCCTTTCGACAGAAGCCGACTTACCTGCACCCCTTCGCTCCTGTCGCTTATCTAAGCATTGATGCTATGCTATTCGTGGCAGACTTTCTTCCCGTATTTCCTTTTTGTCTGTCGCATACACGCAGCATCAAAAGGACGTTCAACACACCTATCCCATATTATATTAGCCCTGCTAGGGCCTTTTCTTATTTTTCACGTTTTTAAACCTATCGCGCTATTTCTTTTATCTCTGTCTACCATCTATTCCTCTGTTAAATCTATGCCTATCTGGCCCTTCTTAAAGTATCAATTCACTTCGTTAATTGTTTTTTTATATCTTTGTAGAAATATTTTAGTAATTTGCCTTGTCAGTCATGAATCATTCCTTGTCGAAATCATCTTGCAGGCGTTCGTTTTCACACTGTGTCAATAATAGATCGTTTATTATCGACTTTTCCCCAATTATATTTGTCTGTTAGAGTGATTGACCAGTTTAGTAGGGGTTGTCCGCATTATTGCTATGATTATTATTACTCCAGGTATCCAAATTGGCAGAGAAGCTGGATTTCTGTCGTTTCTTTCTCTACTTCTCGTTGCATCAATCCTGGATTCCTTAGGGTCTTTTTTTTTTCTCTATTTTTAATGGATGGACCCCTCTTCTTATTTAGTATAGAACTGAATGAAATCGGAAGCCTACTTTAACCTTCTCCTATTTTCAGAGGAGATAAAAGACCTGTATTATAGGAGTTTTCTTATAATATGATAAGTCTGTCTGTGTTTATGAGTGCTTTTTTCAATGCATGTCTGTACATTTGTTTGTGTGCATATCGTCCGTTACCATCTCATCGTCACATTGTTGGCAGACGCGTTCATACATTATATATATGTATATATATAATCCCTTTTCGCTTTCTGCACGGCCTTAAGCACTTGTCTCTGGTCGTCTGCTAACATCTTCTTCTTTTCGGCCGGCGTATGTTATCTCATTTCGGTTAGACTTGCACGTCGTCACCGGTGTTTTTCTTTCGCTCGTTCAGCCTGTCTTTTTCCACTCTTAACAATCGTCGGGTCGCCCATACACGACGCCATATTTTGTTTGTGGTCCACGGTGTGGTTGTACCAGCCAGCTTAGTTAATCCCCAACCATGGGTATGCAACTTTCGTTCGACTGACCTCGAAACTAGAAAAAAAATTCTTCATTTATATCAGTGCCTGTATGTATCTGGCTGTACTTCAAGAAGTGTTTCAGTCAAACCAACAATATCTTCATCGGAAAAATCACTCTTCGCCATTTCATAAGGTTTTCCGGCTTCATTCTCGTAGATTCACTAGACCTTCAAGAAAGTCTGCTTTTTGTTGTTTTGGCTTTTTCCCGCCATGGGCCAAATTCGTTCATCTGTAGGACCTAGAGACACTGAAAAAGATAGTGGATTTCCTTTAACCGCTCTGAGTATTGCATGTCTTTTAATTCACTCCAAATGTTTTCATTTCGCACATACCTGTATATTTATACCATATTTACAGCTTCGCGGGTGTATTAATTACGTTTGTGTTCCGTTCGTTCGTGTACATGTTTATCAAGCTTGTTACTAGTATCCATATTTTCATAAAGTCCATCTATTCAATATCGTCTGTTAACATCTCTACAAGTTACCGATCTTGATCTATACATTTTCTTTACAGCCGTTTTGTTACTGCTGCTAAATATACCTTTTCATAAAATATCAGATTTATAACTTTTTCTAGTATCGTTTATTAGCGTCACGGATATCTTCTTCTATCTATTTTGGATCAATTATTTCAACTCGTCGGTTCGTATTTGATTCCAATATTCTCCGTCTTCTTGATCAGTTCTCTAGTGGGGTGCGAGCGTTCTCGTCCAAACATCCCAGACTATACTTATCGATTCGTCAGACTTCCGTCTAAACATAGCATCTGATCAGTTGGAGGAGAAAAGCGTTCAGTATCTGAAGGCCCCAAGGGGCCTCGTTTAAACATGATTCTTCTTAGTCCTTTGTTGTCCAGCTCGGTTGTTTCTTGTCTTCTCTTTTTGGATTCAACAACTTTGACCTGTGACAATTTTGACAACGCAAAAATCACGTAACACATATCGTCTAGCAAAGGTTATCACTGAATGCTGCTTAATAACTCCGCTTTATCTTGCTGCTGCTGCTATTGGTCGTTGCCGCTGCCTGCAAACGAGTTTGGCTATCTATATTAATGAAAGAGTATTACAGCATACTCAACTGCAATTTTATTCAAAATCTTCTCTCGAATTCATTATTAGGATATCGCGCATCTAAATGTCTCATCTACATGTTTCTTTTTTTTTTTTCTAAAAAAAATTAATTTTGCCCTTTTCTAATTCTCTTTTCCTGCACAAATCTTGAGACTGTAAAATCATGTTTATAAAAGAGACATAATACGCCTTACCCCGGTACGTACCTCTCAGACTAGATTTATGTGTATATACAGTGATATATTAATATATCACTGTTAGTTTGTTTCTTCGTTTTTATTATGGGGCATCATTCTGTGATCTTTGCTATTAATCTCGGCGTTTCCACTGTCTCGATACTCGATGGTATACTCTGAGAAGACATTCTATGTAATGTACAGATGATATCCTCCTAGATGCACGATTTTAATGCACGTAAAGTCAGTTCCCTTACTTTTACGAACGTCAGTTTTTCATCACTCACTAATGTAAGAAAAAGGCAGGTAACTACATAAGAGTAAATCGACTAATCTGGTAGCTAGTATCTAACTCCTAGCGCTAGTAGTGGACATCCTTCTCGTATTTAAATCCTTTTGAAGTTCGTCCGAAGACACTGATTAACGGTTGCTTCCCAAACTCGCATTTTGTACGCTTAACGTTGAGGTCCTTCAGTGTATCAACTGGTTGGTGTTTAATTATGATTTGCGTTTGGATCATTGTGCATGAGGTCGATGGTGGCTATACGTTGTCCTGGTTTCCCTAATCCTACATTTCGAATCGTTCTGATTCCGTCCAACACTTTAAACGCTAAACACATCACTTATCTGCAAGTTTCTGCCGCGTACACGCTTGAACGATTTCATCAGTTTTCAGGGTCACCTCGGCTAAGGAGTCACAGCAGTTTGCGCACGTTTACACTAATCTTTGTTTACCATCATTATCGTGTTATTCAGTCTGTTATCTACATGGTGCCGTGGGACGGGTGTGTCTTGGCGCTGCCAGTCTGCTGTTACGTGAAATCGAGGTGTAGGCCGTGGTGGTCCAGCCTGTCGAGCTCAAGTTCCTTTCCAAGAGCTGTTGTGGTTGTGGTGGTTTGTGCCATAGTGTCGATCGCGGATAAAATGCTTCCCGGGGTCGTTTCAACCCCGGGGGCCGTAGGTTACTTTTTTATAGCAAGGGGACTATGCGTCTGCGTGTGAGAGCAGACGTCGGCTAGAGTGCCGGTCGAAATTGGCCCGGGCTCCGTACCTTGCGCGCAGGTGACCGTCATATAGGCCTTCTCTGTTCGGCGTCGCTTTTTCTTGTTGCACATCTTTACCGCGCAAAGTGACACAATAATGGCCGCGACAAAGAAGAGGAAGCCCCCAACAATGCCTGCAATGACAGGAGAAAACGGGGAAGAGCCACGTCATCAAACGAGTAGAAGAGATCACTTCTGTGTTAGTTGAGGACGGCGTGGACTCATATACACATATACGAGCGCACGAGGACACGAAGTAAATGCTTCAATTTTTTTTCAGTGTGTTTCTTGTAGAACAAATCAGAGCTGCAACTAATTGTATCTATTTTTGATTCTTGATATATGCCTTTAATAATTTCGTAGGCACGAACACCATCACTGAACGATTACGGAGTGGAGTTTTTCTGGATGGGAGGGCATCGGTGAGGTGATTATTACCCTCGACGTCCTGTGTCTGTGTCTGCAGATTGCTTAGGAAACTATTGATATAGCGGTTCGTAGAATGTCAATAAAAGGAATGATTTTTTTCCATTTGATTCTTTCTAGTGCGCCATCGTTATTTCTAGGCCAACACTATGAAAGAAAATAGGTCAGATCAGAGGAATTTAATTATAACATTTCTATAATCGTAGAAAGAACACAGAGCATCGTATGCGCGCACGTACGTCTCAATGGTATGTGTAAACTTATTGAACTTGAGTAGTTGCTCTACTTGAACTTGAATAGGTTACTATTTACGTGCTATTAGGCAAAAATCAACATTATGTCGGTTACTGATAGAAGAAACATGCTTCGAACCCATTGCAGCTGATAGTGTGGCGTGTAATCTCCGCTTTCGATTGGACGTGCCTTGGATAGATTCGACGTTACTGTACATTTTATGTGATTTTGTCCGTTGAACTAGAAAAATACATTGATAATTAGATTATTTCTCGCAGGCTCCTGCCAGTAGGCTCTAAACACAACATCCGTTAACTTGAATGTAGTAAACAAACCCGTTAGCATCGCACTGACCTATACCGTATAGCTGTATAAGACTGCAGCAGCCGGATTACAATGCTCTCTTGGTGCAAATATCCCATTCAAAGAATCGCCAGCTTCCGGTGAAAATAAGAAATATATGGAAAAACACTAGAGGAAAAAAGCGTCTATGATAGATTAGCGTAAGGTCTCTGAGACATTCGTTCGAAATCAGTATTATTAAAAGCTACGCTTTTATTCGTGTTAGATTTATAAACACGTATAGTCCAACAGGGGATAGTGTAAACCCTGTCGTTAAAGATCAGTCGTCATAATATCAGTGAACAACTGGTGTCTTCAGCGAAGGTTGAAGCACGGCTAATCTTTGCTTGTAGGGGTCTTTTTATATGACTTCTCTATGTGACAATTTGGCTTGGCGGCATAGAAAAAACCGAGCCAATACAACAGCAATTCAGTTTCAACCAATCAGAAGTTGTTTTTATCTTCTGGAAATCGTCTAAATAGCATAGAATTAAAGAAAACAGCATCTAGTATGAAATGATCACAGTATCTAAGCTTGATAAAGCAATCAAACTGCTTTGGTCGGAAATAAAAGGCGCGTCTTTGCCGCGGATATAAATATCACTACGCATGGCAAAAGATATATTGGCAAATTTGAAATTATTAAGCTTACAATACGACTATATCTCCCTACTAATATTGCAAAGCGATCAGTTTTCGTTAATCTGTATCAAACCCCGCAGAAGTTCGTATAGCTTCCATATTCGATGAAGGCTGCAAGGCTATGTCTGCAAACACTGTTATGTTGTATGATTTTTGTTTTTATGTTTTTAACATACATATATACTGAACTGAAATGGCTTACCGGATACAATTGCCTGATCTCGTTTCTTTGAACTCCTCTCATTGTCCGGTAACAGAAGACTAATTTCTGGCGAGGCTTGAAAAGCTCCCATCAGCGTGTATCCCACAACGCGAATGATCAGTTTGTGGGCGTGAGCCGGATAGTCTGTAACTGTAACACCAAATAATATATTACACGAAGGTTAATTCGTTCCGTAACGCCTTAGTTCACCAATTACAAAGGATTTCGATAAGAATTATTTTTGCTCATAATGAGTGCTTGAATAAACGCCGATATTCGTATCAGTGAGATATCACACGAAGTGCTACTGATAGAAACATTACGTATTTACATGTGTGAAAAAATGAGTTTGAATATACAATATTCTCAAAACTCTACTATTTTTTGTGTTTAATATTATCCAGAAATAGGTTTTTTGAACTAGGGTAAAATGCTATAGTATTACGCTTCCTTTGATGTTAACGGTTACTTTGTTGTATCCCCCCTTGCCACAAATAATTATAATAACTGAAACTACGGTCTAGTTATGGTGTTCCTTACCAAATTCACATAAAAACCTCGTATTCCTCTAGTGAAACCTAGCTGAATTTACCGCTAGGTTCTGGAATGCATTACCAATAGGTATTCGCTGCTTGGAGCTAACGTAGCCCTTAGGCCGCGCAAGTTCCTAGGATCAATTGATCTATATATATACCGTTAAAGAATTTTGCCTCATATTTGCAGTGTTGACCTTTCAACTTCCTAGAGCAGATATGTTGAAGTTTCGCATCACGATAGAGGATCATATAGCCTTTTGGTAACCATTTTCAATCCATAATTACAATTCTATATATAGTAAGTAATTGATAAAGTTACAATATTACATTAAATAATGGCCTACGAGGTTTGTTAGTTAGTAATTCTCAGAACTACTATCATCATAGTTCTAATTATTCTAGTATTAGGTAAATTTAGTTTAATGTCGGTGTGTTATAGTCTTATATATGCAATAGAACTTGTCAACAATACCTAGATGGTTGCTTGTTTGCTGTGTTATAGGCATTTTGATGAACGTTTGTGCATGAAAGGATTCTGGCTCTACATACAAGCATATAACTGACTCCTATGCATGGTTTTGTTCGTTCTGACTGTTTTTAGGGTAAATTTTCTGGAGATCGGTCTCTGAAACGTCTGAAACCTTTCTGCGTCTATATTAACCCCGATATACGGCTTCTAGCCATTACAAGAGTTGGGTACAGGGGCGAAAGCCAATTCCTCTCAGACGGTGAAACCTGCAAACAGATATGCAGGTATAGAGTTACCTAGACAGTGTTTGGTCCTATTCAGGATAAGTCCTGGTTTGAATGAGGCAAAATCCGCTAATTCAAGAATTTAAAATGATTTCGTCTTTCAACAAGAACCTAATTGAATTAGGTTAGATTACGAGCACGGTATTAGCTTGCGATATCTGTTTGTTTACATGTCGTAAATATATATTTCGAACTACTCTGTACGTGCCGTCGGCCATAACTACTTTATGAATATAAAGAGAACAATTGGAAATAATTGTTTTGTGACGGTCGATTTATTTCTAACGGATAACGAGTCTTCAACATTTACTGAAGCTAGAAAAAAGCTCTTGTTCTAAATCGATAACGAAATGTTACAATGCGATTTTAGAATTTGTAACATAACTCAACATACGGTATCGTTTAGATCGCTTTATTATAATACGCCCGCCATTTGAACTTGCGAAGCGTCTAAAGTTATGAAGAAACCCGTCATACATGGAGAAAAATTTTGCAAGCATATTCTAGGAATTGTTCGAACGGCGTCCGCATAAATAACATTGGGCCAATAAATTGCGTCATCGGCGACCTATAAACACTTATCGAACCTAAGCGAAAATAGATTAGAAAGTTTAGTTGCACAGCCACACCCACGAACGCGTATTTTGTAATCTTTACTTTCCGGAAACTAACTTTCCGGATGGACGTGACATTTTCCCAGACGATGCCAAGACCTTAATGGCCGACTCGGGCCTACATGTAGTAGCTAAATTCAGTTCGAGTGGTGCAACAACAAAGACAGTATTTATCTGCTAATTCTCCTTGAGAATTAACTTCACGGTACCACCTTCGTAACGGTAGTTTGTGTGCTGCTTTCTCCATGATGATGTAATGGTAACGCGTTTTGTGAGGTAGTCTTAGTGCGAAATCGGGCGCGGACACTGTTTCGTGCTAAAGATCAACCGTTTCAAGCAATATTTAACGACAGTAGCACCGAACGCAAAACTCGATTTGTTTATTTATTACTCTGCTAGCTAATATATATCGAAAAATTCAAATAGGTACTTCAGCAATTCTTGGCTAAAGCGTAAAATCATCTTTCATCAAGAAAAACTTTTCACCCCATTATCTGAAAATATTCCCTAACTACCAAATAGTGTAAGAACATTGAACATGCTGATAAAACAATCTGTGGATTTTGAGATTGGAACTAAGTAAATTAAGTCATGGTCGACTGTCACGTAAGTGACAATACATTTACCCTATATAATATAAATACATTGAAGCGGTATCGCTAGTTGTATGAAGCGAGCACTTACTACCAGCACTAATGATTCATAATATTGATTATTACAACTATGCAAACTATATATATTGAACTAATGATTCATAATATTGATTATTACAACTATGCAAACTATATATATTGATCATTCCAATATTTAAATTAAATATTTAAAATATATAAAAAAACACCAAAAACGATGTCGGACCGCTCATAATACCATCGTACAGTACATCGTCTCAAAGCTCCAGAACGACAGTAAATGATGAGTTTTACTAAGGGCGAAGAAATGTGTTGCGTACATACGTGACACTTGGTCGCAACTCACCCAGACCAGACAATTACTATACCTAGCGTTTATTTTAACTATATATTAACTATCATAGTGATATATCAGTGAATAGTAATGTTGAGAGGATATCGATAAGAATCAAAAAATAAATGGCTGTAAATTTTAAAAATTGAGATCAGCTAGCTTAGTTAAAGCGAGAAAGAAAACTGACAGTCAACTTTTGTGATACTGTAAATAGCAATTTCATTAACGAACTACACGTTTTCGTCACGGTAAGTATTATATGAATAGGAACAGGCTGAATATTAGCACGTCGCAAATGGAAACACTAAGTCTCGATCTCCTCTGGCATAAAAATTTTTTTAGATAACAAAAATCTATAAATAAATGAAAAATATCTGACATAATGAACCTACATCAGGAAAAGGCTAATAGCATAGAGAGGTTGTATTCGTAGAAATCACATCCAGCCGCGAGGATATCAACGAAATGTTGGCATGACTCAATGCATACTGCATCACATCCTGGCACTCGTTTCCTCCAATTAGATTATCATAAGCGAAGTGTGTAGATGCCATTCCCATGTTTTCTGCCATTATCACAGTGTTCAGCATTTCGTGCGCTGATTTTTTATATTTCTGTGGGTAGATTCACGCTACCACGACACTTGTGGGTTATGCTAAAACGACGAGCCTCCGTCTAGGTTTTACTTAGCCGCTTTCAACTCCTATTTTGCATTAGCACCGAAGTCCTACAAAGCGATAAGCTTAGGACAAGGGCCTTAAACAATGACAACTGGTCTGCTCCTTTACCCTACATCACGGGCCATCGGTCGGCACGCACCTGAGGTAATCGGTGCGAAAGATCCAAGTGAAGCACTATGGCGATATGTGCTTACGGAGTGGATTTGTTTGTTGTACCACCTGTTGTTAACATTCCCTGCCCTCCTATCCTTCTTGCCTATGATTGCATCTAACCGTACCATCATCCAGTAGCTGGCATCCTGTGAAGCTAGACATTGATTGCATTGCTAGTATGATTGCCAGGAACTGCCATCACTGCAGTCACTGTCGTAAGTCTAATAGGTAAAACGGAAGAGTCATTAGCTTAAGGCTTGGTGTCGCTAAATAATCAGTTGCTGATTTCCTCCCGTCGCACTGCCTAGCGGGACTACACATAAATATCCGCCTATCCAGCGTCAGGCTAACCTATACAGTCTACGCTATGCCTGCATGTGTAGTTCGTTATAATTAACTTTCTCCGGGCCGGTGCTTAGTGTTTCTCGAAACTGCAACTAAGTGCGTTACACTACACTGATCTTGTTCGTTACTAGTTCCGAAATTGAGCGGCCCATAAAAATCATAGGAGAAAGAGAAGTTCGATGAGAAATGGGCAGATGGGTTTAGAGAACATGTGGTCAGTATAGGCATTCCGGCTGCGCTGCGGTAACGTGCATGAATACCACAGGCAGTATGATACAGCACGGTTTATTAGGTGTCTGTGTGTGCTGAAAATCAATGAGGTGCATAAGTTGATCCTTGCCGAGGACGTATATATATATAAAGTTATCTAGTTACATGAATGCATCGTATGGCGTTGGTTGGAGCTTAGCGTTAGGTTGCTAGTAAACAGGTAGAATAACAAGCTATTCGTTCGTAATACTGTAAAGTTGTGTGGTGAAATGCTGTTTGATTTGGGACCATAGGTATAGTATTCGTTATGGTAAGTTAGCAGTTACTTCTGGAGCAGTTTTGAATTCTTTCATATGTGTTTTTGTCTGTATGCCCTGTACAGAGAGGGTCTCACTGTGCGTAGCGTGCATTATATAATGTACAATTCAGCTAGTTTATTTGGAATAAGACCGGTCTAAGTCTCATATCATTTAATGACTATTTTTATATTTTGGCGGTATTTGTATACCTTATCACCGATATTCAACGGCTACGAAGTGTTTATGTTATGGTGTTTTGGCACAAAAATCGTTGATACTAAATAAAAGCGTTGAAAATCTTATCACAATTATCGTTTCATTCGACTGTATTTAGCATGCATTTCGTCGCACTAGTCTATAGCAGACTTAATTTTCTTTAAATTTATATGATTTTCAGGTGAACAGAAGTGAAATATCTTTCCTAAGTACAGGTACTTTTATTTGCAAACAAGACTAACACGCGAAAGCTTTTCAGTATGAGGGTTATATTATCTCAATTTCATAGACTTTTCATAAGCCAACTGTAATATCTTATAGACAAAAAAAAATTTTAATCTATGTATTGATTCTATTAAAAACGAACATCGACAGAAAATTAAAGTAGAAAAATAAATTTTGTATGTATATATGCAAACATATATATATATATATATGTTTGCATATATGCATGTACTTCGTTATAGAGTGATACCAGAGTTAATACATACAAAATTGATTTTTCTAATATAATTTTCTGTCGACGTTCGTTTTTAATAGAATCAATACACAGATAAAAATACACATTCTTTTTTTTATA